>NC_080632.1:2837857-3070257 GCF_027887145.1 Ammospiza caudacuta | reverse complement strand
AAAAGGAAAAGGAAGAAAAGAAAAGGAAGGAAGAAAGAAAGAAAGAAAGAAAGAAAGAAAGAAAGAAAGAAAGAAAGAAAGAAAGAAAGAAAGAAAGAAAGAAAGAAAGAAAGAAAGAAGAAAGAAAGAAAGAAAGAAAGAAAGAAAGAAAGAAAGAAAGAAAGAAAGAAAGAAAGAAAGAAAGAAAGAAAGAAAGAAAGAAAGAAAGAAAGAGAAAGAAAGAAAGAAAGAAAGAAAGAAAGAAAGAAGAAAGAAAGAAAGAAAGAAAGAAGAGAGAAAGAAAGAGAAAGAAAGAAAGAAAGAAAGAAAGAAAGAGAGAGAGAGAGAGAGAGAGAGAGAGAAAGAAAGAAAGAAAGAAAGAAAGAAAGAAAGAAAGAAAGAAAGAAAGAAAGAAAGAAAAGAAAGAAAGAAAGAAAGAAAGAAAGAAAGAAAGAAAGAAAGAAAGAAAGAAAGAAAGAAAGAAAGAAAGAAAGAAAGAAAGAAAGAAAGAAAGAAAGAAAGAGAGAGAAAGAAAGAAAGAAAGAAAGAAAGAAAGAAAGAAAGAAAGAAAGAAGAAAGAAAGAAGAAAGAAAGAAAGAAAGAAGAAAGAGAAAGAAAGAAAGAAAGAAAGAAAGAAGAAAGAAAGAAAGAAAGAAAGAAAGAAAGAAAGAAAGAAAGAAAGAAAGAAAGAAAAGAAAGAAAGAAAGAAAGAAAGAAGAAAGAAAGAAAAGAAAGAAAGAAAGAAAGAATAGAAATAAATAGTTTTGGTAGTTTGGGGTGCAAAGAAGGCCATGAGTAATAGTTGTACAAAGAGTTGAATTTAAAGTTCAAGGAAAGGCCTAAAATAAAATCCTGATAGATTTGTGAAATTTCTTAACCTTTTCCATCCTGTTGATTTAAATTGAAATTATATACTACTTAACCTTAACGAATGATTGATTTCATTGATACTCTTCTGGACTAAAACAAGAAATTCTCTCTTATTAATCCACCCACCAATAAAGAGGTGTGCAAGTGCTTTTTTCCTTAGCACCAAGAGCGACTCATAATCAGGACATAATATTATGTGCATCGTTTAAATGTCACATTTCAATGTTTAAGCATGCATAACCAGAAATTTAAAACCGCGGCTCTGTCTATATCAGGTTCAAAATACTAAAGAATTAAAATTCACTAAGTAAAATTAACATTTCGCACCTTTTGTTACGCTGTTTGGGTACACTCAAGGGCTGTGGGTGTTATTTTTATCATTCAGGTTTTCTATAAGAGAGTAGTGACTGACGGAGGAGTTGATTGCAATCACTGAGAATAAAATAATGAGATTATCACATACTTGATCCCGGCTTTGCTTCTTCCCGTCCTTTACTTTCCCAGGAAACAACAGTGTCCAACATTTCTTTGGTATTTCATATCACAGTGCTGGGCCTTCACCACAGCACCCCGGCCAAAGTGCTTCTACGTCCTCAAGAGGTGCCAAATATTTCCATTTGTGGGGGTTTTGCAGTAGAAGTCAGAATGAATAGTTAAAAAACAAAAACCAACAAGAAAAAAAAAAAAAAAAAACAACAAAAGGCTGCAGAAGGTTGGTAGACCCTGAGTCTGTTTAGGGAATGGTGAACTCTAGAAATGCCTGAAGAAATTTGTTGTCCAGAAGTTTTCCGCACAGCATATGTGAAGAATAAAGAGGTGAAATTTTCACTTCATTCTGCAAAAGCTTTCACTTCATCCCGATTTCTGTCTCTTTAAGGTACTGCCTCTTCAGAGATTTCTGTAAAACCGCTGAGTCTGATTCGTGGCATGGTTTTATGCTGTTTTGGACGTGTGATTTCACAGTGCAGTGTGATGACCATGTGCAACACGCAAATCCCTGGTAAATGCAAAACGGTTACCTCACTTTTTACTGAAGGTTTTTGCAGTTCTTGTTTCTCTCGTGTAGAGCAGAAATGTTGAGAGCTGTCCAGAAATAACAGGAATTTTGTAAGCCTGTGCACTGATTTGTATTCCCATAGGCACCTCATTGCAACTGTACCTCAAGTCCCATCCCTCTATTCATCGCTCACCAGTTAAAATGCTCCAAAATGAGGAATTTTGTGCTCAGCTCAGGAAAATCACTGCCTCACAGTCAGTTTTGGGGGTTTAACTGAAACCTAAGAACATCTTGGTCCACGCCAAGGGTGATGTTACCCCTGTCATTCCCGAAACAGATTAAAAATGAAACCTTGCTTAGGGTTTTGTGCAGTGTTTCCCCCTTCCACCATTGCACCCTATTCCACCACCTCGGCCAAGTGGTGCTGCTGGCAGAGTTTGGATACTGCGAGGCAGAATGTATAATGGAATAAAATTTTATGTAAAATTAATACCTGACTATACTTCCTTCTTCCTTTTTTGCCCCCACCATTACCCCCTCAAGCAGTAACTGAATTTTTCCTTCAGTTCACTTCTGACTGTTCCACATTTGGGATTTTTATTGAAAATATGAAGGTATGATTTAGAAATTACAATGTGAAAATCTGGTTCAGGTCAACAGCATGTTCAGCATTGATTTTTTTTATCTTAAGATACACTAAAAGTTAGTTTCTATTTGCCTTACATTTTGTTATTTCAAGCTGGACATCACAATTTGGTCAGCAGGGAAAGCACCAGTATAATTCTGACATTGTTATCATAACTTCAATAGGCACACTCTGGGATTGGTTTAATTTTATTTCAGTTTATTATTCATCACTTCATCTCCATAGACTTGCAATGACATTGTTTTGTCTTGACATTATAACATAATCTGCATATATTTGCATATAATAATGAGGCACTGGTTGAGAGTCTCTGGTAGAAATTGTGCGAGCTCTGAAGTAGCATTTCAGATCAAAATGCCTACAAAGTTTATTTCAAGTATAATTTAAAATCTCTGGACCTTTAACTGATACCTCCTGGGATCAAAAACTTCAGAGGTTGAACTCAAATCTTTAAAATGTGTTTTCTACTATCTGTGCAATCTTTACAGAAGTTATTAACTGTTATCAGTTACAATCCCTACTTGTCTCAGAATAGAGTAATTAAGTCATGTAGGACTCTAAATCTAATTATTCCAAATGATAACTGAAATAAGAGCCTTATGAATATCTGAGTCCAAATTTTGTTTATCAGTTTGCCTGTTTCCAAAAATTTTCTCTGGAACAGAAAAACCTCAAACTTTTAATCTCCTCATTAGTTTTTTTCCTGCCTGTCCCAATAATTTTTCACTGGAACTTTTATGGAGGCAGAGGATTTTATCTTTACCAACATAAGAGACTATGATGAGTCTTTTAGAGAAGTGAAACAAAGCAAGACAAAACAGTACAAACCAAAACAAATTTTAAAACCCCAACCAACCAAATAAAACAAAATAAAAAATAAAAACCAAAACCCACAAACAAACCCAATCAACAGAAAAATAACCCCAAACCAAACCAGCCAATTAAAAAAAAAAATTCCAAACCAATGACAACAAAAAAAGATTTTATTGTGAATATATTAATTCTATACTCAGATTGAAGAATTGAAGCATTGAATTTAAATGGTTTCATTGGATTAATTAATGGTGATATATTCATGAATATATATATTTTGGAATGTAAAACTTGGATCTGACCTAAATGGGCAAGAGCAGAAACTTTGCAATTCTGTCTATACCATGTTAAACTGCCACTTAACAAAGGTGAACAGATATTTTGGTTTCTTTCCTAACTTGGGCTGCTGTGGTCTGAAGAAGAGGCAAACAAAACCAGAAACATCATCCAAACCCCCCTGATATCCCAACTTGGATGTTCAAATTATCACTGTTCCAGCCAGGCAAGGTTTTGGAAGGCTGGCAGGACCAAATCTTTATATTTCTGAATTAGGTAATTTTTGTTTGCTTTTGGGCACCTTTGATAGAAAAATACAGATTCCTGTCTTTTTCTCAGTGTTTCTTATTTTTAAACATTTCAAAATAGTGAATTATAAGCACACACAATATAGATATATGCATATGTCATGGCATCATTTTTCTTCTCCTTGCTTTTGGGTCAGAAACAAACTTCAGGTATCTGACTTCAAGATGAAGTTTTACTGCTTTTCCCATGTTGGAGGGTTGGTTACCCCATGAATGTTCATGTGCCTTGCAGCCTGAAACTCATTATATTTGTGTAAAAAGAAGTCCTGAGGCTCACATTTATTGAAGTACTTCAAACTTTTTGTTGGCTGTCACTTCATATCAAATCTTATTATCCCAAACTGTCTTTTTAAGGAGACAGAGAACCCGGAAACAGCTGAAAGTGTGGAAAACAAGGAATGTTCTAAACAGCGAAGAGCCCGCACAAGAGACAGAGAAAAACTTTGTCATTATTGTGTCCCAGAGAACTTTTTCATTTCTCTGCCTTAAGTGTGGCCTTAAATTGTCTTCAAAGTTTAAAGAAGCATCAGCCCAGGTCACCTCCTTTTACTCTCTCCTGCTGTAATTCAAAACTTTTACTGACACTGCTACATTAAACAAGTCGAAGGTGAAATTCAGGGATGAAGGGCAGGCTCGGGATGAAAAGCAAAAAAGGGTGTAACCTCCCAGCCAAATATCTGTGTGTAGGCAAAATAAAAACGAGGGTTGTAGCAGAAGCAACTCGCTCCATCCAAAAGAGATTTTAAGATTGCAGATAATTATTTTCACCGTTACCTGAGCAATCTCAGAAAGGAAAAAATCTTTGTGTTCCCTGAAGCACCGAACACTCTTTTCTTTCTTCAGTGTTCTTCCAGTAATTTCATAATTTTCCATATGCATATTGCAAGACCCTAAGCTTTACTAGATTTGTTTTCTGGGTCAAATGCCAGTGAATTGATTTGTATTTCACACTACACAAAAAAAAAAAAAAAAAACTACAATAATTTGTTATTTGTTTATTTTTTTTTTATTTCCCCCCTGATTTTTTTGGGTTGTTTCATGGTTGGGTTTTGTCTGATTCTTGTGTGATTGGTCTAAGCAAAATTCCTACAGAAGCTGATTTTTATTTAAAGATGCAGCTGTGATCATCTGTCTCTGTGCTGTTTGCTATTTAGACACCTGTTGAAAGTTTCAGGGTGAGTTTTTTTTGTGCAAGACAAAGTGGAAAAACCCAACCCAGAAATCCAAAATATTTTCAAGTTAGTTCATTATTGCACCTTTGCAAAATGATTTTCCCAAGTGTTTGCTGTAAAAAAACCATGCTGGAACGCAAAAAAACCCTTTTTTTTTTTAAAGCTGTCGAATCCAAATGTACAGGACAAAGACTTTCACCATTATTGATTTATTTATTCATGATATTTTGATCTTAACCTCATTCAGGACAGCAGCCTGTACATCCTAGGTATTTTTCCGCAGCTCAAATGACATATTTGCACAAAATTCCATGAGGATGCAAAATTGAATAACCACAAGTACGGGTGCCTTAGTCCTTACCTTTAATGACACTCCCAAAATTAAATAACCCAAAAGTTATTATGCCCAAACTATGCTGCACAGATATTTGTAAACATACAGAATGAAACATGGGAAGATTGGGAAAAGTCAGAATTAAGACTATGTGTGTCAAAGCAATTTAGGCACTTTTAGACCTGTTTTATGGTGCAAATTTGTCAGAAATACTTTCTTTTGCTGTGTTTTGAGGGATCAGTACCATTGCTAAAATGTGTTCCTGAAGCTTGGATAGATTTGCTGACACAGAAAACTGGAAGATGAATAAGATGAAAAATGGGAACTGTTCATGCCTCTCTGGGAAACCTGTGCCAGAATTTCTTGCGAATATCCCGTCTAACCCCAGGTGACTGAAGACAAACATTTTCTTTGATAATAATCTATTATAAAATAATAATAAAATAATAATTGTATTAGAGATTATAGAAAAATATTTTATATAAATATTTGTTATATGAAATATATCTCTATATTGTATTAAACTGTATTGCCTCGTATTATATCATATTATAACGCATTATATCGTATCATATTATGTCGTGTTATATTATGTTATACTATATTATATTATTGTATTATATTGTATTATATAATATCATATTATATGTAATATCATAGTAGATGATCTATCACATATATTAATTATATATATAATATTTATTATAATTTATAGAATAAAATCTATTTATTCATGCACGTGTTTTTCATCACAAATGCCACAAAACAAAAATTGAAAATTTCCTGCTTACTTTTAATGAAAAAAAAAAAAAAAAATCAGACAGGTATATTTTAAGATACAGGCTGCCTTTTGCTTCAAAGCAATCAGCTTTTCCAGATAAAGGAGATTTCTACCATTGCACAATTAATTTTATTTAAGTAACCATGGCAGCTTTGAGCAAGTGTTTCCTGCTACTTCATTCTAAATAATTTAAAAATAAAAGGCTTTCTAATAAATTCATGGCAGGCTAACATGCAGAGCTAAGAAGGGATATATGCCTGCCATGTTTTGGTAAATATGGTAAAATTTTGTAATCTCAAAGCATATGTGCAGTACCTATTTGCATAATCCGTTGCTTCTGCAACATATGCTCCCCCAAAAATAAGTGCATCTGAATGTGAAATTAATTTATATTCATAGTTGCCTCACCGTATTTTTTAAGTTTACTACAGCGTAATTATAGATGGGTAATATAGTGAATTTCCAAGATATATTAATATTTTGAATAGCTTCATCTCCAAAGTAAAACCTTTAATTTATGCATTTATATAAATTTATATATGTTTGTATACATTTATAGGTAAAATTATTTTTTTTTTTAAAATAATGAATGTACACATATTATTTTCCTCTCTACCTTAATCCTTTTCACAGTAACTTTCACCTACACTGTTTCTGTGCTGCACTGGGAGTGTGGATTTTATGTGAAATAAAACACATCGTTTTAATTTGGGAACCCAATTTTGCACATCTCCCATATTTTCTGTCTTTTTTTTTCCCCCTTTACCTATGGTAACAGAACTGTGTTGGTAGAATGGAATTAGAAATTCAGCCTAGACAGTTTGTTTGGGTCAATGGTTCTCATCAGGTGATCTTTACCAGGTTCAGCTCATCTTATTCTGAGTGAATAATCTGATTTTTAAACAACAGTTAGGAAAATCCCAACTAAACAAAAAAAAAAAAAAACCAAAAAAACCCAAAAACCCAAAACGCCAAAACCCCCCCCAAACCAGACCAACCACCAAAAACCCCCCAAACAAAACAACAAATGAAAAGCCAAAAACGCAAAACCAAAACCAAACAAAACAAAACCAATCCAAAAAAAACCGAACCCCTCAAAAAACCCCAAACCCCCAAAAAAGCCAAAAACCACAAAAATAAGCACACAAACAAACAAACAAACCGAAAAATCCAAAACCAAAACAACAAAAAACCCAGAAAAAACCACCCTGGCAAAATCAAAGCAGAAATAGAACTTGCAGCTAGAAAAATGAGCTAATTGTAGAATCAGACGTTTACTGTTCTGGATTACTTATCCTGGGTTCCCAATACTTGGAGACACTCGGGTGTTTCTGTAAGCTATTTCTCTTTTTTTGAGGAAAAATATCTGAGGTTTAGAGGAAAAATTAGTAATTTAGCAGAGATTGCTCTCCCAGCTCCTCCTTCCCCTAGTAAAATTCAACGTGTTTCAAATGGCATGAAATACTGCCAGAAATGGGCTGTGCAGTCTTCCTTTTTTAGGGATAAGGAAAGAAATTATAATTAAAAAAAAATATTATTTTGAGATATATTTTTCTCCTTTAAATCATTGCACCTCTGTTATATATATATGTGTATTACCAATTTAAAACTTCTGCTTAAAAAACCTTAAACCAAAAGTTGATAGTTTTGATAGTTTTAATTTATCAGAAGAAATAAGAAGAATACATAAAGGAGACATAAGCTGCAGTATCAACGAATAAAACTCTAAAGCTCAAATAGCCACACACTTCAGGGACTTGAACTTCTGTTTTTTGCATGTTAAATTGGACTTTTAAAAATAAAACCTGTATTAGAATACTATTTGCTCTTCCAACTAAATCTAAGGG
Source organism: Ammospiza caudacuta (assembly GCF_027887145.1). NCBI lineage: Eukaryota > Metazoa > Chordata > Aves > Passeriformes > Passerellidae > Ammospiza > Ammospiza caudacuta. Next base: position 3,062,234 of record NC_080632.1, on the reverse strand, counting down.
TTCCTCTTTAAAGATGTCTCCATATTATATCTATAGTATTTAACATTTTAAACTATTCTTGAAAGCTACTGGCTGTTTGTAAATAACTACATAACTTGTTGCATATTCATGTCAAAACCATGCAGGCAAAAAAAATCAATAAATAAACCAAACAATTTGTAATTTTAGAATTTTTTTAAACCCTAGTGGTAAAAAATCAAATCTATTTGAAGGAATTGTCTAAAGTTCTGTCACGCCAAAATTATTCTTTCCATATAATCATTACATTTTGCCCTCTCTAAAGTAAATTAATAAAGTTCTACACCTTTGAAATTTCCATTTGGGAAATGTCTGAAAAGAGTTCTTTGATGTGATATTTTCTCATGAAGAGCCTAAATTTTTCTTTTTCTTTTTTTTTCTTGCTCTTTTTGTGTCTGAATTTCTTCAGTTTCTTATTAAGTCCAAAATCTCTGATTTGCTTGAAGTTGTTCTCTTCCTCTTTTACAATGGAAGTCTAATATTGAGGCTTCTGTGAGGAAATATTTCTTTGAAAAACAAATTTTACATTGGGGCTTAAAAGTTTTCAAATCCTTGTGTAGAAGTCTGAGATATTGAGACCTGCTAGCAAAAACAGCAAATTTCTGAGAAGAAAAATGTGCAGATGCAGATTTCTTCTCCCAGACAAATATTGAACCTAAAAATAAGATTTGTTAAAGAAATCACAAGATTTTGTCATTTTCCTGTTGTAAAATGGCAGGTAATTTTCAAATATCTAAAAGACAGTAGAAAGGCCATTTAAAAAGAAGAAAAATAGGTATTTGACACTACCTCATCACATTTAGTTGATGGTGGTTTCAAAATCAGTATAAAAAGAAGGTATGTTGAAAATACATAAAAAATATGGATGTGTCCTAATATAATGCATGTCTGAATCTATACAGATAAGCAATTTTAAAGAAAGATTAAAAAAAGGAACTGAATTCTGTTCATACATCAAGGGAATTCAATTTCAAAAAGCAGACTTATCAATAATTTTCACTTTCATGGAAAGGACAACAGGAAACTTGTCCCTAAAATCTTTAGAGCTTTAACGTGATTTAATTTTCAGGGTTTTATTTGTCTACAGAAATGAAGGTTAACAGAGTTCTGATTTATACACAGACATTTATGATTAGTATGTATTGAAGTTTGAAAGACAATTATTAAAATTCCAAACTTGTTAGCATACTTACAGGTATTTGGATTTTATGTCATAGTCCTGAAGATGTTTATCTACTCACACAGCTCTATTAATAGAAACAATTTAATTTGAATTCTGAAAGTTAAATAACGTGAATGCTTAATATTTGCAGAAGCTGAATCTTGAGCAATGACTATGGCCTGATTAAAAAACCCCAAACCCCAACTATTTAAACTTATTTGAATTCTTAACCCTCTAATCTGATTTCTACATTAATTTTGGACTCCAAGAATACCAGGTCTGATTTTTGCAGCTCAATGAGTTCAACATTTATGAAACCAGGAGGTGTAAAATTTCTTTATTTATTTGGATTTTAATTATTCCCTAAGGCCAAATATGACATGCAAGGTGGTTTTTTTCTGGTTCTTGAGTACAGTAACTTTAAAGTACATTTAGATCTACAAAGTGAAGGAAGAGACTAGAAATTGCAAAAGGTGCTCTAAAATAAAATGGTTTCAGTAATTTACTACTACTGAAATTTAAATCTCTTTTCTAAGCTATTGAAGCATGAACAAATCTTTCCTAATATTAGAAATAATCTGTTCTCTATTACAATTTTTTTTTACTGGTAATAAACATGAAAGTGTTTGAATTAGCAGACATTACCAACCCCAAATCCGCATATTGGTCCAAAATTATCTCTCTCCCTATTTCATTGCTGTGCTTTTACATTATGGACAAGAAGAATCTGAGGAGTTGGTCAAAGCAGAGTTCATCATTCAAAAATCCATTTTGTTTCTGAATTTAAATAGCTATAGGAGAAAGAGGGTTGGAAGATTTATGTTATATGAGGAATACCATATATGACATTTTTGAGCCTTGTGAAAATTAAAGTCTGACTGTTTCTTGGATTCTGTTTAAAACACTTCCTTTCATATAACCTTTTTTTGGAGCAAAAAATAAAGTAGAACTAACAATAGCTTTGATTTAGAGTCTTGTATGAGGTAAGTCACTGGAGGAAATATAACATTTACGAGACCATGGTAATGAAGAGACCATGGTAAAGAATATAATCTGCACTATTTCTGCAAGATAATCATGATAAAATATTAAGTCAGCATATGGCCATTTCTAGAAGGAATTGTAGTCACAGAAACTTAAAAGAAATTTCAGTAGGTTTCAGGAATCCTGAAACAATCAGGAAAATCAGGGGCTGAATTGCTAGTGAGTGAGAAGTCTCATCAATGAGCAGGGGGAATGGAGTGAAAAGTTAACCCATAAGGAAATAAAGACTGATAATCAATAATTCTGCCAGCATATGATCATATTTACTGATCCTGGAATAGCTAAACAACATTCAGGTGAGCATTTAGCTGCAAAAAATCCTGCCAAAAAGGAAAAGAGCTTTGAAAAATGCATTTCTAAACAAGAGACCTTATTTGTAATGGATCATTCTCTGCATCCAGGAGAAATAATTGTACTCACACTGTTTTTATTCATGCAAATGATCACAGTTTATCTCACATCAAACAGTGTTTCTTGTTTCTCTGGAAAATGGCCTGACTGAAAAATACAGTTTGGTCTTTATTTTCTTGTAGGAACTTCAATTTAAAGTTTTGGGGCAGACATTAAATGATCTCAGGAGTTTTTTGATCTGTAGAATTGTACAAATCACACTTGCTGCAGTGAGATGGATTCCTACAAGTTGCTTACAGGAGAATGGGGATAAAAAGTAAAAGAAAAACCCCACGGAGACAATGAATCTATGCAAGGGATGCCACCATTTATTCACATTTGTTCTCTGAGCTGCAAACAACTCCCTTAAATAAAACCCTCCCTTAAAACCCTCCCTTAAAATGACATTTCTGTGTGGTATTCTAACGTTCCCGGGGGGATTCACATGGGCATCTCCAAGGCAGATATTTACCTACACTCTGTTCATGAGAAAACAGTGAAATCTGAATTTAATACACATCAAATTTCATCTACATGCTGCTTTCTAAAAGAAGGTGGATGAACAAAGGGAGCCTGGGCTGACCAGCTGAGGTGGGGACTTCTGTAGTGCAGAAGGTCAAAATATTTCCACTAAATTTGGGCACTGAATGCTTCAGCTGTCCCTGGGCTTTTTCCATTCTCAGAGTCAGAGTGGATGAGACAAAACCCCTAGATTATGCCCTGATACCATTTTGATTAAACAAGGCTTTTATTTAGGGGGAGCAGGATCTTTCTGTTCTTTAAATGGCAGCAAGATCTGGGTTTCCTGTTTTCAAATTTGTTTATTTTTTCTGTCTAATAGCCACTATTTGGCAAAAGCACCACGTTTAGCTGTTTCAGTTGAGATCTTAACCTGCTAAACACCAAGTTGTGATTCTTACATTTTAAAACCAGATCTTTACAAGAATTATCACAGCTAAGACAGGCCATCTCTCCTGTCATCCATGATGCGGACCTGTCCCTCCAGAAGATTGTTCTACATCCTAAGTTTGAAATTACTCTACACAGAAATTAATTATTTCCTATGCTGTTGGGGATGGAGAATGCTTTTTAATTGTTTTAGTTGGGTTTATAGCTTTTCAAGGGTTCATGGAAAAATTTACATTTCCTGAAGTAATCTTGAAACAAGGGAAATGACCTGCTTAACATAGAAAATTAGTTCAACTTCATTTTAAACACAGAGCTGCTCACACCAGTGATGTCTCAATCACAGACACTCCCTTTTAAACTCAATTCTATCAATATTAGTTCCTTTTTCAGTAGAAAGATACTTTTGAGGAGAAAAAGTTTTTCTTTAACAATTCTTCCCAGGCACAGAAGATAAGGAAAAAATTCGTAATAAAAAAAATAATATTATGCAATCATTTCTAATTTAATGAATTTTCCGATTGATTCAATAATGATATACCAGTGAAAAGATCCAAAAGAACAACCTGAAGGGATTTTTAATATAAATATTTGGAAGATAAAACTGAAGCAACAACATATACAAGCACATACATATACAATTTCTTGAACATGTAGAAGACTATCTAAATTATTGTTCATATTATACATAGTTTTATGTAGAGAAAGGCAAAAATTAGCATACAATTTCAGAGAGCTTATGAGCTCAGAAACAGGCACAGCCTCCTGGAGAATTTTCTGTTCTACAGGGCATAAAGTAAGGTAAATTCAGTTGAAAACACATGAGGCTGTCCAAGTCAATAGGTAATTCTTTGATACCATAACCCCTGAAGGAAGTCAGTATTTCATTTGGTTTCTCTGACTCATGATTCAGCTTTAACAGTGTTTTTCTGCTTCAGTTCATATCCAAAGAAAAGGGTTTGGTATCAGTTCTGCGGGAAAAATGAAAACAATCCTCAGGGATTTTGAAAGCCCAGATTTTGAAAGCAAAAATTAAATAATATATAATTGGGAAAATGACAGTAGAAATATTAAAAACAGGCATATTTTGGCTTTTGGTAAACATTATCAGGATGCCAGATCCTTGGATCAAAATCTCAATGGGATGGAAATTGCTGACATTATTTTTTTTTTTACCCTCTTTGAGCTGCACCAAACCATATAACGTTATAAACCTAAAACAGAATCTCTGAGTGCTTTGGCCCTTTAGGTTAATCAGAATGCATTTTTGTTCTTTCTGGAGTTATTTTCCATTTTCCCTGTGTCCTGTATTATTATTATGACACTCTCTGATTTATCACAGGTGGAAACCAAACAGCAGAAAGGTCAATCCCACACTGTTTTCTGAAACTGCTTATTGCCAACAGAAATAAAAGGTTATTTTTTGGCTAACCACAAGCAGCTGTTTCCATAATTTATGAAAATTATTCAGGTAGGATATGCCACAGTTTGTACTGCATGTGACTTTCTTTAAAGAGGGGGAGGTTTTATATGATTGGAATGAAAGCTCTATCTACAAACTGGGAGTTAAAAATTGGTACTGGGATGAATTAAAGGAAAAGCTGAACAAAGATGAACAGCAGTCCCCTGTCATACCTCAGAAATCTGTAGCAGCTGAGCGCATTTACTAAACTTTCTTATTATGTGAGTTCTGGAAATTCATAATCTAGCCAAATCTGAGCACATCTTCATGGCATTAAGGAAATCAGACCTAAAACACGAAGGTCAATATTTCCCCATTTCACTGAGCTGCTGGAGGTTTTCACTGAACTCACTGAACATAATTCAGCAAAGATGGAGGCATACATTTCCACTTTATTTTATTCTAAGAATCAACTCAGGGGGTGTTTGAAGAGGGGTTTGTTTCTTTGTTTTTGGGTTTGTATTTAGCTTTGACCGTGTGATAGAAAAAAACCAGAAGTTTTCCAATGTGGTCTGATAAATGTACAGGAAAGCAAACAGATATATTTTGTGTACTTATTCTATTTTATTTTCCTAACACCACATCAGGGCAAAGGCTCCATACAAAAGGACTATAAAATGGTATTTCATGTTAGTCAACACCAGTAATATGAGCAGAAATGTTATGTCCAAAACTATTATTATGTCAGAAATCTTTCTTGGAAATTCTCTTCTAGCACCCGTTTTTAAAACTGGGATGGATTTTTCACATCTTATCACAAGAGTAATTGTGCAGCTTCTGACTGAATTTCCTAACATCAGGTTACAGTGCTTTGAGTGGGAAATGGAAATAATTTTATTTAATACCATTGAACTATCAGTAAAATATTACTTTTGTGTATACTTCAGCAAATCCTTTCACAATTTTGACTCAGAAAGTGCTTCATTTTACTTCTAAGAGGCAGCTATTATTCATAATTGCTTGGTAAGGATTAAGTAGTTAGAACTTGCAGAGCATCCTGAATTTCTGACATTTTTCAAGCGCCTGAATATGGTAATAGTAAGATTTGATTTCCTTGCAGAGCTACATTCTATGGATTTGCCTTTCAGGTTCTCATTTCTTCCACACTGTCTCTGCTTCAATTGTTAAAATTGAGTGTACTGTTATACAAGTGATGACCTTCCCAGCTCCATTTTTAAATACACATAATTCTGAGCCAGGTAAGGACAATCTTATTAAAAAAAAAATAAAATAGTGGGTAGATGGCTTGAGCAGAATGAATCCTGTATATGCTGTTGCTTCAGTTTTATCTTCTACATATTTATATTAGAAATCCCTTCAGGTTCTTTTGGGTCTTTTCACTGGTATTTCATTATTGAATAGACCTGAAAAAAGCACTTTGTCCCATTTATTCCCTTTTCTGCCTCAAATGATGCTAATTCCAGGAGAGCACCAGCAAAATATGGACCCAAAGAACTCAAAGCCATGGAGGCTTTGACTCATTTGTAGATGTCTCAAGCATCCTTTCTAATTAGGATGTGTACAGCAAGAATATTCATGCTGTGAAGCGTGAAAATTTGTGCAGCAAACAATGTGGGAAGGACCTGTAATAAGGTATGTGCATTAATGAAAAACAAAAATTCTGCTCAGAGCTGAGCTTTTATAACCAGGTAAAGTCAGCTACAGCCATAGAGAGTTTATAGTTCAGCTTCTGTTAATTATGCAAATGCTGTGTACAATAATCAAAGGTTAATTTCAATTACTTATTTGTGTTCTGTCTAACCTATTACAGCTAAAAATCTGAATGCCATCACCACGGAGCAGATGCTGCCCACTCTCATAAAACAGGCCTTCCTTCATTACAATGTCATTTGAAATTTATTAGTGCTGTAATGACTTTGTATTTATCTTCTGATTATACAATATGAAAATAAGTTCTGGCAATGTATTAAAAAAAAAATTAAGAGCATTTAAAATTTTCTCTTTCATTCAAAATAGGCAAGTAAAAATCCGAGAAGATCTGGAAGGTGGAGTCATGAGAGTGAACAGTCATCAGAGCACAGAAATCCAAATCCATAGAAATCATTAGGGGTCAGATTTGAAAGTGCTGAGGAGTAATTCCAGTCAGGCTCGTGGTGGTCACTATCTCATCTAATCAACGTAGAAATGCTTAATTGGAAATCACTGTACTTTTAAAAAATTATTTCCCAAACCATGAAAACCGACCTGAAAAAGGAACAGTGGGATTTAAACTGCAAAAAATAGAAACTTTTCTTGACAGAGAGCTTATAATTAAGCCTACAGACAAATAAATAAATTAAAAGCTTTGTAAAAAAGTTCTGATTTTCTTAAAATTTGCCTTAAAATAAAACAATAATGCATGAATCATATAGTTCCCTCCATTTTTTTCTTTTTTTGAATTTTGAAAATATTTTAATTTTTTCATTAAATCCAGGTATATATCCAGATATAAAGTAAATTTTAAGTTTTTGCTCTTAACTCAGTGTTAAGTTTTATTTGTGCTAGAAAAGAAAATTTCTCAGAGGGAAAACTTTCCCTTAAATGTTTTACTTGATAGGATATTTCTCATGTACATCAACAGAAATAAATAAACATGCACTAATATTCTCCAGGCTTTAATCTGGGGACCCTGATTAATTATATGCCATCATTTTCAAATGCACAGAACATTTGAATTTTTTTTTTTGTGGGAAAAATTCATATTTAAATAACATAGTTGGATTTATCGTGTAATTTTTTTATTTTTATTTTAATATTCTCCAAATAAATGGTTGACCATGTGAGTAATTTGAAGTGGGAAGGAACATTAGCCTAAAAGAGGTGCAGTGTTTTATACACTTTTCGGAATTGGTAAATAAAGGGGGGAGATATCAATTTGTTGTAAATGTGATTTAAGCCTCTGGTAGCAGAATTCACACACTAATGGCTATCTGATTTTCTCTCAAGACCTTCCTTGTCAGAGATGAAGTTTTTTTTTCTCTAAGCGTAATGCTTGTTTCTTCTCTATCTTACAATGTGGAATCCTTATTTGTTTGAGTATTTTTTTTTTCTTTTAATTTAAGAGGACAAACATAAGCAAGAAAATATTTCAAAAACACCTTTTAGAGCAGAATCTCTGCACTCACAGTGATTTGCAGATGATCAGACTCACCACTGGCATCACTTAATTATGAAGACAAAGATACTCTAGAAATAGGGTCCCACTTGAAATAACTTCACCCATAAACTGATAACGGAAATTAACAATTATCAGAGATTTGTGTGATTCTTCTACAAAGACTAAACCAGGGGAAAAACCCAAATTAATATTTTTCTTAATCTCAATTTTCTCTGTGCTACATAGAAAGGCAAAAATAATGATGCTGATACTCAAAACATAAATAATCAGATATAATTGTTAAGAATAGAATATTACTTACAATACCAGGATAACAGCAGTTGCATTTTTATGCCCTCTTGGCAGCTCTAATAAAATCTACCTTTGGAAGCACAGCCCTTTTGCCTTGCCATTTAATGTTTGAAAGTGCATACAGGTACGCAGTTTGCTTTTTAGTCTTACTGAATCTAAACTTCCAGGTGAGGAAAAAAAAGTGATTGATAAAAATAAAAGGAAAACTAAAGGAAAAAAAAAAAGAGAGAGAGAGAGAGAGAGACAGCACCTTAATAGTGCAAAGAAACAGCATTTAAATGATCCCTTGTCTAAAAAATTTTTGCCCTTTTTGAGGACTAGCTGCCACCATTTGTGCCTGCAGTGAGTTACAGGTAAAATACAGTGCTTTTCACATCAATAAACCTGAGGTGTTCACATCAATTTGCAGCCTGAGGTGTTACCAACTCGTAGCATCCAAGTAAAAACAGAGTGTGTGAATTCCTGACAGTTTGGTATGGTTTTTAAATTTTTATTGCTGTTTGTTTGGTTTTGTTGGTTGTTTCGTTCCTGCTTAATTTGTTGTTGTTTTCTTTTCTGGGATTTTTGTGGGGTTTTTTTTTGCTGTGTTTTTTTTTGTGGGTTTTGTTGTTGTTGTTTGGTTGGTTTTGTGGTTGTGGTTTTTAGCAGTTTTTCTTGGCTTTTGCATGCTCTGATCCAGCCAAAGTATATATATTTCTTAGTCTTTATCGAAAAAAATCCATATATTTTAGCAAAGGGATGATGCAATCAAAGAAATGTTGATTTTGCTGCTCTCAGGAAAGAGAGTGGTGCCTAATTGGTAACCTGGAGAGGTGTCTGCACAGAACCCCTGTTTGGATGCAATCAGATACGACCAAACCACCTACCCTAATGGAAAAACTTGTGATTTTCTCTAAGAAATGGGAATCTGCTTTATCTTTACCTGTGAGGGAAGAAGCTGTTAGGATTAAGGCACCTCCAATTTTACAATGGTCAGGACTAATTTGCTGAAGTGATGAGAACATTGCAAAATCCTTTTTGCTTCTTTGTGCTTGCACAGATTTTTGCAGTCTGTGCTCTGTGATGACGCCACAAAATTTCATTTTACTTGAGAGCGAGGAACAGTTTTTTTTTAAGGTTAATTTGAGTTTCTACCAATTCCCGTGATCTGAAAATATCAGAAAAAAAAAAAAGCTGTTGAGCATTTCTCCTTTTCTCCTTGGAAGGTCAGCACCATTTTCTTTAAGGACTGCAGTGGGAATAGGTAGGCTGTCAATATGGTGCTAAAAAGAGCTCAAAAATAAGTGCTTAAAAAAATACACAAAGAATTTAAAAATGAGGAAAATATAAAAATATCCATAAACCCCTTCTCAATCAGTGCTCTGCCCTCACTGTCTGTTCTATGTATGGATTTTGGTTAGCAAAATTCTTCCAAAGTTATTTTTTAAAACAGGTGCTCCCCTTTTATGTCCACGTTATGTCCAAGCTTGCTACAACAAATGCAGCCCATTTAAGTGGCCAAGTTATTTGTACAAAGACTTTTCCAGACTCTAGTTATCACCCTTTGATTGGTGTGTGCTAAAATAATATCAGCCTTTTACTGAAAATGTAAAGTATTTACCCATTTTGTGAATGTACTGGAATTAACAGGTATTCTGTCTCTTAAGTACTGTGTCAGACAAATCTAGATATAGAGACAATACAGTTATAAAGTGAATATCTTCTGGTGAGGAAAGAGAACAGACTGCTACAGAGATGCTTAGATAGTGTTGCCATGAGTCTTAAAGATTATATCAATATTCAGTTTACAGTTCTAAAAGCAATGGAATGAGTAAATGCAGCTTTATTGGTTTGTAAGTTCACAGAAGCATTTTAGCTCTTTCTTTGGTGGTTATTTTCCCTTGATGCACCAGGAATCTAAACTCAGGTGGAAACCAGGTGGATTTGGGCTGGTAAAACATAAAGCAACTTGTGGATCAACCTGCCAGTGAGAATCCTGGACTCAGTGGAATTTCAGCATGAAAGGAGTAAGTTACCTGTAAAAACCATGAAAACCTTTTATTCAGCCCAAAAGCAAAAGAAGTGACAGAGAAGTGAGTTTCAGCTGGCTGATATTACCCCTGGGTGAGGAGAAGGGCACACAACTACCCCAACCCCTCCAAGCACTTAATCCTGCCCCAGCTCAGGAGCATCCCCTGGCGCTGCCCAAGGCTCCAGCAGAGCAGAGGTTGAAATCTGGGCCCCCTCCTTCCTAACCTGTTAAAAACGCTTTCAGGAAACCACGGGAAATGGCATTTTTCCAGCCAACATGGCTCAGTCTTGTTCTGTGATTAATCTCTGAAAAAAGAGCCTTTAAACCCCTGCCAGTCTGTGACCAGTTTCTTGTGTGTTTTCATCAAGTCTAAAGGTGCTCCCATACACCAAAAAGAAATAACAGTTAATTCACAGCACAAAAAAAAAGCCTTTAGGAATTTAGTGACCTATTTTTTCCTTCTTTTATTTAGACACCTCGTTCTGTGCCTTCCTTAGTTTCTTTTTTGTGGATTCATCCCTTAACAAACAGCACAGAACTTTTGCCACCTTTGAACATCCACCTACACTGCCTAATTACTTTTCTCTTTTGGAGCCAATTCATTAATGCTGGGTGAAAAGTTATGGAACACAAAGAATATCTAAAATCAGTTTTGAAATGTGTCACAGGAAGTTTAGAGTCAGGGACCTACAGGCAGCTTCTGTGGAAAATGAAAAATAATTACAGGATGATGAATTTCAGCAGAACAAGAGATATAATTTACAGAGTTATTTTGAAGGGAGAATGTTTGAAGATCAAAGAGCTAACCCTTAATAGCTTTTAATGTAAGAGGGAAAAACATTTATTTTCTCAACATTTCTTTTAGTTATAATGCATAGTTCAGAAATTTCTTTTATTTGACTTTATAAATAAAATGACAAATATAATTAAAAGTAATTTTCTTTAGAAAAAATGAAAAGAAACTGTCAGCTAATACCTAAGAGATATTTGATCTGTGAAATCATTGCTTTCTGCCATGTCAGATCTGCTTTGGTAATTATGAAATACAGCTGAAATATGCTCATCTTCGGGGTTTAAGATGGGGAATACCTTATAATAGAAACAATTACTGGTGCAGCAAAGCATGAATCGCTTCGTGTGTTCACTGTGCATTTTGCCAGCATCTGTACCTTTAAAAAAATTAATTTTTTGTCTTGATAGCTATTAACACAGATTCTAACTACTTAAAACCAGTTACACACCTCTTAAAACTGCTCTATGTACAATATGACTTAACAAAGTGTCCTTCTGAAACCTGCAGCCCACTCCAAACTTTGTAGTTTGCTTCCAGTTTCTTCATATCTGAGGGCAAGGGAGCAGTTTTATCACTCAGGTCACACCAGAGAACTTTCCAATTTTCTCAAGTTATTGATAATTTTAGAGAAGTGAGTAGCTACAAACCTCAGTGGAAATTTGAAAATTCTGGGGGAAAACAGAGAGATAGAGAGAGATAGATAAATAATAATTAAACTTACTTTAAACAGTTTAATCTGGAAAATAAAAAAGTACCCCAGAATCACAGGGTTGTTATTTTTTCACTTAACTCACATTACAAAATTTTTATACTCCATATGTAGGCAATGGAAAAAAGTGACAATGTTGCACAATGCCATCACAATTCTTGGTAATTTTTTAAAAGTGAAGATCAATTTGAGCCTGAGCACAGACAATAAAGCCCAGAGAGTGCACATATTGTGGAAAAGTGAAGGAAAATGTAGTATTTTCATTGCTTAAATAGGTATTAAACTAATTCCAAAGGTTAATATTTCTTGTTTTGTCTTATAATGCCATCCATATTCTTTAAAAGGCCCAGGAAAATTTAATAAATAGAGAAAAGAAAAGAAAAGAAAAGAAAAGAAAAGAAAAGAAAAGAAAAGAAAAGAAAAGAAAAGAAAAGAAAAGAAAAGAAAAGAAAAGAAAAGAAAAGAAAAGAAAAGAAAAGAAAAGAAAAGAAAAGAAAAGAAAAGAAAAGAAAAGAAAAGAAAAGAAAAGAAAAGAAAAGAAAAGAAAAGAAAAAAGAAAAGAAAAGAGTGGCACCAGCTAATTTGCTGGATCTTATAGGGGTTTTTTGTAGGGTGTCCAGGACATAAGACACAGCACATTTCATAAAGAAAGGAGAAAAGAAAAAGTTGGTTTATGACCTCTCAAAGAGTTCACTACGTAATTCTTAGATTCCTTTATTCATTAGTTTACGAAAAAAACCAAAAAGAAATAAAATGCACCAAATCAAAGCTGACCAAAGTAGCTTTTATATCCTTATTATTCCACACCTGGCCACATGCTGCGATTGCCCATTATTTCAGAGGGCTTTCAGTACCTGCAAATGCACAGCTGGTGATTAGTATTGCCTAAATGACATTTTTTATCCCACAGATATGTTATTTGCTTATTGCTGGCAATGTGCATCGAGGGCATCTCCTGTGCTTGGGGCCGGCTGCTGTTCTGCACTCATGCAGGTGCAATTAAAGCTGAATATTCTCCATCACAGGCCCCGTGAATGGACAAAATAGCTGCCAGTGCCTGCAATTTGTCTTCATTTCCCAACACTGCTAAAGTGCCTGTACAGTTAAATATTTACCACACTATGAGCTCCAGAATTGAGTAGGTAAGGGGAAAAAATTCAGGCAGAGAGTGAACGATTATTCCTGCATAAATCCTATTCTAAACAAGCTGCTTTCTGTGCTGTCCTTGTCAGCTCTTCCACATTGCTTATGGACTGTTGGTTATCACAATTTAAAAATCATATTATTTATTAGATTTATAAACGAGGTGCTCTGCATCTTCTTGGTACCATGATATCTCACTGCCTTTGGGCTGTGTGCAGTTGTCAAAAGGTGCAGCAATCACCCAGGTGTTTCTGAACATAATAAATATGTGTGCTGGTGTGCTGCTCCTCACCTCTTCCTGGCACAAAGGAATGCATTAACACAGCATCTAAACAAAAATTTCTCCTAAATCACTCACCTCCAAGGAGCAGACCAGAATTTCTGTTTGTTTTTGCAAGCTTCCTTCAAACTGATGGACACTTTTGATTTGGAGATAATTTCTGGGATCTCTCTTTACTCAGTTCTTTTAAAGATCTGAAAGGGAGGAAGGTTGTTACAGAAATTTGCAGCCAACAGATGGCAGGGGAAACTGGAACAGAGGGAGGCTGAGGTGATCAGAGAAGGACCACTGAGCTCTTTATTATAACACAGTTATAACTCACCTTGGAATGCTTCATCCCTCCTTTACGCAGTAAAAGAGCCAAAAATAAAGTGCTATAGGCACTCATAGTAACAATTTTACTGTGAGTTACCTGCTTTGGGGCAGAGGATGGGCTGGATCAACTCCAGAAGTTTATTGTGGATCCTTGAACTGCCTCAGAGTCGTGCACCACGTTGCACTCCATCCCTTAGGACTCTGTGCATCACCTTTATATACAATTAGAGGAAGAGAGATGAACAAACCTGAGACTGCCTGGAAAATTTCCCAGTTGCATTTATGACTGCAATGATTTTTGGATTTTTAGGTATGTTGTGCTCAAGAACTGGGATTTACTCTTAAGAAAGAAACTTCACATATATAGCAAAATCTTTTAGCAGATTACTGTCAAGGCAGTAAAAAATGCATAAAAGATGTCATTGGATGGCAATGTTTATCAATCACAAAAATCTGTAGAAAGAATCAGTTATAAGGCAAGTGTGAGTATGGAAATTATAAATAAAAATAACAACAATAACAACAAAAATAATAAATAATAACCATAGCAATAATAATAATTATTTGGGTGGGTTTTGGTTATTTTTTCAAATATTAAGAAAAAACCTGATAGTCAATGTGATAACCGGAGCTCAGTGATGGAAAGAGAATGAAGAAAGGGAGTGGCTATAGAAAAAGGAAAACATTTTAACATTTTCTCCAGTTTTCTTCTTTGCTTCTTTTCTGAGCAAGCATTACCTCCTCTGTGTTGTGGAAGCACCCAAAAGCTGAGAACAGCTTAAGTTCTTTGCTGGTAATTTTTCCACTTGTGCAGTAATAAAAAACAAAGTGAACGGGTTGCTGGTAGAAGAATTTGAGATTGTCCAGTTGAATAAACAAGATTTGATGAAATATTTGGCTGGAGTGAAAAGTCAGGAGGAATGAGGACTGGCTGCTACAGAAGCAAGATTCTGCTGGAGATGGAGTGGTCTGTGGGCCCTCCCAAAGCTCCTGGCACATAAAATGGTTTGATACAGCAGAAAATTTAAAAAGTGATTGTGGATAGTGGAAAAGCAGTGGAAATCAGCCTCAGCTGAGGAAAGGGAAGAGGTTTTTATCTCAAAATCAGTGAAGGGTGACTTCTGGCACCCAGCCTGCAGCTGTGTCTCATCCCATTTGATTTTGCTGTTCTGTCCTGGACGTCTTGTTTCTTCTTCTCTCATTTTGCTTTAGCTGAAGTTTCCCAATTCAGCTTTTGTGGTGATCAGATATTTAGAGGGCATGGATGAAAAAGACTCAAAACTAGTATGAAAACACAACACACCATCCATGAGGGGCAGAGCAATCAGGAGGCCATGTATTGGCATTTCTTTGCACAAACACACGCAAATCTCAGCTAAACACGGTCTGGGAGATTTGTTGCATGCTGGACAGCTGTAACAAGATGCCAACAAACCCCATCTGCAAAATTAACATGTTACTTCTGCTTTTGGTAATTGGCCAGGAAATAGCCATGCCTTTTATATATATTTTAGCTTTTTCTGACTGCTTGTCAAGAAACTAATTTCTGCTCAATTGCAAGCTTTTAACTCGAATAATGCTCTTCAGCTAGAACAATTTTGGTTTCATTTTTGCTTTGTGGATCACTATTTACACTCTGAACCCTTGGTCTTCTTCCCCGCAACTTCCCCTAATTACTGCTCCAGCAAGAACAAACCAATTTGTTTTGTTGCAAGTTTTCTGTGTTATTATCTTCCATGGGCATGCACGTGAGCTCAGCCAAGCTACAAAAAAGGCTGATAAATGAGCCATTTATTTGATACAGTAATAATCAGATTTATTAAAGGCCTGTGCATTGGCTGTACTACAGAAATATTAATCAGAAAGCTGGGGCTGAACTTTCCCAAGGTGACAACTCCTGAAAGCCTATTTTCCTCTGTGCTAGGTGTACTACCTGGATAATTTTAATCCCTTGAGGTCAACTTTTATGCCACCTTGAAAAGACTTTATATTCACCTCATATAATTTTTTCCCAGTTGCCATTCGGGCATTCTTTAGGCTTTTTCCAGCTGAGTGTTTTTCTGGACGTGGATGAAACTTTCTGAGTGCCCTTGTCAGCATTTATCCTCTTAACCTGCCATTTTAAAAAAAGAAGATTAGCATGGGATTCAAAAGGAGGCATGCACTTGCATTAACCTTGCTTAGGTAGATTTTTTTTTTGATAATCACATGATCAGAACCCCTTCCCAATTGCTCTGAATCTTTAAATTATCAGCATAGTTGGTTTTTTAAACACTAATTCTTTGGGCCCTTCTCTTCAAATGGGATAGAAGGGCCTGTGGTTTCTGCTACCATGCATTGAAGCGAGTCCCAGAAAAGGAGCTCAGCACATTATCTGCCTCTGTAGCCATCAGGTTTCTCTTCTTTGATTTTTGAATCTTGAAAATAATAACCTTGACAGGTGGTTTTTGGTTTTTTGTTTGTTTGGTTTTTGTTTTTTTGTTTGGTTTGTTTTTGGAGGGGTTGTTGATTTGTTTGGGCTTTTTGTTTGGTTTGGTTTGGTTTTTGGTTGTTTCTTTTGCTTTGGGGTTTTGGAGTTTTTGGGGGTTTTTTTTTGGGGGGGGGTTGTTTGTTTGGGTTTTTTTTTGGTTTTTTTTTTTTTTTTTGTTTTTTTTTTTTTGTTTTTTTTTTTTTGTTTTTTTTTTTTTTTTTTTTTTTTTTTTGTTGTTGTTTTTTGTTTTTTTTCCTTTGTAGGAACCAGTAAGTAAACTGATAAATAAATATATACATCAACTCAAATGCCGATCCTGATTTTGCCTTCTGTTGTTCAAAATGGGTATTTCTCTTAAGTTTACTAATACTGACCTGGAAATACACTACATACTGAATGCTTTGAAGTATGTCTAGAGAAAAAGGTTTTATATTATGAAAACAATTTCTGCTATTTACATGATCTCCAAATTAATCTGTGATTGATATGGGACCACCATTATATTTTAAAACCAGAAAATAATCTATTTCTTTAATTTCCTACCTATAACACCTGTCTTTGTAGAAGGCAGCATGATTTTCATTCCAGTAATGAGTTTTAAGTACTGATAGCACAAATGGAAATATGAGTTTATGTCGCAGTGAGAGAGCAGTATTAAATTCTTCCTGGTTTTTTGAGCTGCATATCAGCCTGGCTTATTCTGCTGCATAAATTGAAGAGTTGAAGAAAAAAAATTATTTCTGAAAAACCCCTCAATAATACAAAAAAAATCCTCAAAACACTTCAATACTTATATACGAGAGCTCTGCAATGTGACTCATCTCTTATTTAACCTCTCCAGTAGGATGCAACTAAAGGAAGAATACCTGCATCTGAATTTATTAGGTGACATACAGAGTTTAAGGGACAAATTTTCTCTCTAAGTGTCTTATGACTTATATTTCACAAAGTGACATAACAATTGCAAATTCAGGGGTGTGTCTGCCTTTGTTCAGGTAGAGTTGCTAAAATTTGACCAAGAATTTAAAGTTTTAACTTTAAGACATTCTAACCTTGATACAAATATGCAATTGCCAATGGAATGCAATATCTAATCATACTCTATCAATCATAGCATATCATGGTATTCAGAAATTGGTTTAAGAAAATGAAGGCGCAGCTTTTAGAAAATATACTGAACCACAATATAAATGAATAGTCATTAGGACCATATCCAAAAGGGAAAATTAAAGCCTAATGCACAAATGTGAGATATGACGCATGTCAGTCTAAAACTGTGATCTCAAACCTTCCCAGTCACACTTTTACCTGTCAAGACTGATTAGAAAGTGTCTTTGTAAGGCTGGGTTTCTGCTTTGTACCTGTGGTGCCCCTGTTTACCCTCTACCTTAGCTCCAGTGAAATCAGAAGTTAATTGTTCAACTCTTTATAGTCCTGACTGTGTCTTATAGTGGACCCTGTTTTGGTTTTTAATATGTAGATTTTTATCTGACTGATGAAAGCATTTTCCATCTTAATTTAGAGTTTTCAGACAGAAAAAATGAAGCATCAAAACAGAAAAATGTTCTCCCGGTCAACCACAAAAACAGCAGCAGAATATGATGCACAACACTTGTTGTTGTCTATTGTAAAAGAACATTTTTTTCCCTTGCACAGAAATCAGGTACAATAATTTGACTGTTCCTACCACAGACAGTGTAGCAAAATATATTTCTGAGATAAGTGTGATGAGTGCAGTTCTGAAACTTCAAACTGTAGTTTACAAAAGCTTTATTTTCCTTTATGTGTAACTTGTTTAAGGGCAGCTTTTTAAAGTTCCTGTGTCTGAAGGGCAAAGTCTATATTTGAACCAGCTCTCAAAGGAATCTTTTACAAAACTACTGAGCTGATATATTTGGACCAGCATTATTTAATATCTGAACCCATGACACAGCCAGAGGGATTGAGGCACCCTCAGCAGGTTTGCAGGTGCCGCCAAGCTGAGGGTGCTGTGACAGCCCTGAGGGACAGGATGGCATCAAAGGGACCTGGACACCCGCAGGGGATCCCGTGGGGATCTCAGGAGGCTGAACCAGGCCAGGGCTGGATCCAGGCTGGGCTGAGCAGAGGGAGCAGCCCTGGAGGAGCCCTGGGGGTGCTGTGGGGCAGGGCTGGGACCCCAAAGCCTGGGCTGGGCTGGGACCCCAAAGCTTGAGCTGGTCTGGGACCCCAAGGCCTGGGCTGGGCTGGGACCCCAAAGCCTGGGCTGGGCTGGGACCCCAAGCCCTGTGCCAGGCCCAGAGCCCAGAGCCCAGAGCCCAGAGCCCCGAGCCCAGAGCCCCGAGCCCCGTGCCGGGCCCAGCCCAGCGGGGGCAGCAGGGCAGGGGCCATTCTGCCCCTCTGCCCCTCAGGCAGAGCCCACCTGCAGAGCTGCCCCAGCCCCGGCCCAGCCCAGCAAGGAGCTGCAGCTGCTGCAGCCGGGCCAGAGGAGGCTCCGGCGCGGGCACGGGGATGGAGCGGCTCCGCCGGCACCAAAGGCTGCCACGGCTGCCGTCGCTCACCCGGGCACCAGAAGCTTTGGCCCGAGCTCGGGGCGGCCTCGCGGGGCCCGAAGGGGCCGCGGCAAAGATGGACACGGACGATTGCCGAGGGCCGCGGGGACGGCGGCCGGGGAACGGCTCCCGGTGCCGGAGGGCAGGGCCGGCCGGGATCTTGGCGATGAGGAATTGTGCCCTGGCAGGGTGGGCAGGCCCCGGCACAGGGTGCCCAGAGCAGCTGGGGCTGCCCCTGCATCCCCGGCACTGCCCGAGGCCAGGCTGGACACTGGGACAGTGGGAGCAGCCAGGGACAAGGGAATGCCGGGTCCCTGCCATGGTCACCCTGGATGGACTTTAAGGTCCCATCCAACCCAGAACTCTCTGATTTTATGATATAGGAACATATGTGAGTGTGAACCAGCTCTGCAGTATTCTGGAAAACTGTGAAACATTGATAAATGGCCCTTGAAGTACAAAAGCTAAAATTATAACTCTTTGTAATCTTCACTGGCCACTGTTACTGAATTTGCCAATGAACTCTCATAGGTTAGTAGGAACATGGAGACTTTTGGCCTGTTCAGCTTCCAGCTTGGTTATGCCTTTCATTGCTGAGCTACTGAGTAGGAGCACCACCATTCTAGATGAAGACCATGTGCTTCTGTTTGGCATACAACAATTTAATCAATATCTTGTAGCTAGAATCAAAGACAATTCTGTACATTGAGACTTGCTAAATAAACGTTTTTTTCCTTTTTTTTTTTTAGTTTGCTAGACATTCTGGTTTGGTTTTCATACACTGCCCCAAAAGAAATTAAAGTGAGCTTTTTTTTCCTATCATTTTAAGTAAGTCAGCTGTGTAATGGAAGTCATCTCTAAACCAGGAGAGATGATTAAATTGTTGTGAGTGATCCATGCCAAGAAGCAGTGCATGGTCTCACATGGATTGTGCAGCTCCAGCAACATGTCAGTGTACATACCTCAGCTGGGCACATACTCACCAAAATACACCCAGATTGGGTGATTTCCTTACTCCCTCAGTTTATTTATTTCTAAATCCTCCTGGTTTGGCTCTGCAGCTCTAAAATCTCATGACAGAAGGAACACAAATGGCAGAAATGACTGCAAAACATTTTTTTTAATGTGAACATTAGTAAATATTACAAGAAATCCATTGGCTGAAATTGGCTAAAAATTGGCTAAATTTGTATTGGTTTTAGCTGCTTTAGAATTGCCTAAAAATTTGTATTGCTTAGCTGATGAATTTGACTATAAAATTTATATATTTGAAAAGTTCCTTCTTCCCATAAATCTGCATTGTCCTTCAAACAACCTGACATGTAATCACAGGGAATTGTCATTGGTGACTGCACCTTAATCTTTCAATTATTCCAACTATGATAAGCTTCTGAGTTGTAAAGCTCTGGAAGTACTTAATATTGCATTATTTAACTAACTGCACTTAAATCCTAAAATGGTCTACTGTAACCTCGATAATCAAAGATGTTCAAAGTTAAAGTTGAGAATGAAGGGTATGAAAGAACATGAAAAAATCATTTGTGTAGGCTGAAAAAAACTCTGCTTGAGTGTCTCTCTCTTCCCTGGACTACTTTATTTAATTTTGGTTTTAAGTCAGACAGCAGGCAAAACTGCAAACCTAGGCAGCAGAAATACACTGAAAAATATATGTGCATATATTTAAATAAATAATATGACTAAAAAATAGCTGCAAAATAAGTTTTAAGATGCACACTGCGCCTTGCTTTCATCCAGCAGTGTCTGTGTTGTCTGAATAGCATTTTTTTGATAAGCACATCTAGGAACAGGCTATGAATGTGGCTTCAAAACCAGGTACTCACAGCACTCCCAAGGCCTCAAGTTCCCCTGAGACAGTGAAACAGCTCTGCTCCTAAAGCTGCTTTGATATGTTCACTCTGAATTGAGCCTAATTGGCCCAGATGGCTTTTGTGGAGAAAAAAATTCCTGATTTAGACTCCTACCCTGTAAAGGAATTCAGGCCTTTCCATAGCAATGAATTGGGTCCATTCACCTTCCAGCTGTGAGCATCTCCTCAGCTCCTCCTGCTGATACACCCAACCCCACAGTCCAGAAAAATTCCCATAAAGCTGTGATCCTGATTCTGGCTGCATGGAAATAAGAAAAGGAGGAGCAATAATTACTGCTTTAATTTTGGACTATCTGCAAGAAAGCATGTGGGATATGAAGCCTTGTTAGCCTGAAGGTGATGTTTTATCCTAGCTAGCCAGGAGTGTTGTGATTCTTAAAAAATGTTACTGTGAAGTCTGTTTAATTAGTTAAACAATATTCAACTGTTATTATAGCTGGGTTTGATTTAGATCTGTGTTTGGCTAAAAGTAGAACATCCTGATAAATTACCTCACTGCACCTTCAGAAAGGAACTCCAAGGACCCATACCTGTTAGAACTCAATTGCTGAAGAACAAAATTCAGAAAAGAGTGTTTTAATGGTTGCCTTATAACCAGAGATGAATTAGATGTCATCAAACAGGAAAGGTATCTTGAGAGAGTTGAGGAGTTGAAGCCTTATGCACCCCAGAAAACTTGATTAATACACTGTAGGTGCAATAGGGGAACCACTTCATGGGTTTGTACACCACAGAAAACTTAATGGTATTGGTCTAAGTTGGACTGAAAATTTACTGTTTATCTGTACAAAACTTGGGGTATCCATTAAACAAAGATAGATGAGATCTTCTGGTAGTAATTTAAATAAACAAAACACTTCTATCATGATGCAATAGAATGGGCAGATCTTTGGTAGTGTCTATGAAAAATCTTGCAAGTTTTACTGTAAATAAATTCCTGAAAATGGTTGGGTTTTTGAAGATGTCTACAGTGAATTAATTATGAATTTGCTCCTAATTTTGACTCAAAATTGTTATTAGGAATGTTCATCTAACAGCTTTGTCCTTTGAGATTTAAAACTCTTTGTTTCAGTGGGGACAAGGAAAGATCAGAGTGATGAACTGACCGTAGCTTGTAACAGTTGGAAATAAAGGGGAAGTCTCAAAGATTCAGAAAAAACAGAGCTTTTCTGAGGTATGTAAACTGAGTGTTAATTTTTTTTCTTTTTTTTTTTTTTTTTGACAGCTGTCCATTATCTATAATTTGCATTCCCAGTCTTTGCAAATCTCATTATCTAGACCTTATTATAATGATGATCTTGGCCATATACTTACCTTTCTTTTGTGTAAATTATCCTCCTGTGTCTCCTTTTTTTGTTAGTTTATTTCTTTCTTCTGACCTCCTAGAAGAAAAAGCTTAAAGAGGTTTCCTAAGATCTAGCTGTAAAAAAAATAGTCTTTCCTATATATATATATATATATTGTTTGAAAAACGCTGAGTACTTCATGACCTATAAAATTTTTGAGTATGTCTTTGACTTGAAGAACATAAATGACCTCACTGAAAATAATCCTTCTCCTACCTGCTTTTCTGGATGGCAAACAGCAGCCTACTTGGGCATATTTCTCAAGTAAAACAATTTGCATTTTATAACTTTCGGAGTGTCTATACAGATAACTCACCCGCAGCAGGAATATCTCTGTTAGCCTTGCATAGCTGAACGGGACACAATTTTTTCTACTCTCCTTTGCTTGAAAAAGAAAGGAAAATTATGCAGATGAAGAAAACATCAGACTTCTGTGAAAAGGTAGAATATATTAAAAATTTTCAGTCTGGAAAAGAAAACTGGTGTGAAATGTGATGGAGGTAAATAAAATGATGAATGGCACAGGGAAGGTCAACGAGTTGTAATTATTTTCTTTTTTTCATACTATAACAGCTGTGGCCGTCAAATGAAGTGAGCAGGCAGGTATTTTAAAACAAAAATGAAGTTTACAAAACGTGTGGTTAAACTGGGGAGCTCATTGCCACAGGATGTTCTGGATGCGAAGGATATTAATGCCTTCAGAAAATCCATGAGGCAAATTAATAGGGAAAATACCCATTAGAAGGTGTAAAACACAGTAATTTATATCTGCAGCTAGCTCCAAGTACTTAAGCACAAATTCCTGAAGGTGGAGAAGATATATGTGAAAAAAATACAGCCTATGCTTCTCCACTCCAATATAACCATTTTCAGGGTTATTTTTTATGGTCTACATACATTTTTAAAACATAGCTTATGTAATCACAAGACCAACTTTTTTTCTGTTTAATTTTACCTGGTTAAGAAAAAAATAACCCAAACAATTTAACCATTATCCTGGTTTATTTAAAAATATCTAATATTTAAAAACCCCAACAAGTTTCTTCATATAAAGAACCTTTAATAAAGTGATCAAAATTAAAACAAAGTAGAACAGTGACTATTCTGAGTAGATATAATTGCATTAAGCTAGGATATTTTCCTTACATTCGCATATTTTTTTCTCCTGAATATTTTTGTTTTACTGACCAGCTGACAGTAAAAAAGTTCAGCAGTATTAGAGACTCACTGAATAATTGCCTGGGAATTTGTGAACACCAGGTTAAGTACAAGCACAGTGAAAAGCATTTTGCTGAAAATCATTCGTGCTTTTTAGCAATTCAAGGTTTAAGTGATGGCAACAAAAATATCCTCAGTAAGTGGCTATTGTTCGTTTCAAAATATGTGCAGCATGTTTAAAAAAATGTTGTTGTGACTGCACCTGGAGCAGCATTTTCATTGTGTTTAAAGGGTGGTGTGTGGTAATTAAATGTTTTGTCTCTGTTCTCTCCCTAGATTTTGAACAAAGAGAGGTAAAATTTTCTGTAATCTACCGTGTGGATCACATGGGGTGTAACTCCTTCAGCTCCCAGCTCCGTCCTTTCTAGATGATCCAAGCTGCTGTTTTCCCACCAGGTAAGCCAGGAGTCTTTCCTTGCCTAGTTTCACTGTTGATCAGTCTGTTCAAATTAGTATTTCCCACAGGAAGGGCAGGAAAAAGCCAAGAGTCTATGTGCATACCCAAACCTGAATATAGCTTTGAAATTTAGGGGGAAAAAAAAGCCATTAAAATTGAACATTCACCATGTGACACAAGGTATGACATGACCAATAGTATTTTACTCTTTTTAACGCAATTTAAAAGCTTCTCATGACTTAGATCTGACGTGATCTTATTGCAGCTCTCCACTACCTGACAAGAAGAATGGAAAAACACAACCTTCAAGGACCTGGAGTGACAGGACCAGTGGGAATGGATTCTGATTGTTAGAGGGCAGGGCCGGCCGGGATCTTGGCGATGAGGAATTGTGCCCTGGCAGGGTGGGCAGGCCCCGGCACAGGGTGCCCAGAGCAGCTGGGGCTGCCCCTGCATCCCCGGCACTGCCCGAGGCCAGGCTGGACACTGGGACAGTGGGAGGTGTCCCTGCCATGGCAGGGTGACACTGGATGGGCTTTGGGGTCCCTTCAAATCTGAACCATTCAGTCATTCCATTATTCTAATATAATTGTCCCTATACCCTGCCAGAACCAAATTTTCTAAATGTTTGCTGTGTTTTCTCAGTCATGTAAGACAAGAAGACCCTTAAACTCCTTTTTTATGAGCTGCACTTCAGTCCAGTGGGAATCCTGATGAAATTCAAGTCGATTTTCTCAGAAATAATGAGTTTTTTTAATATACCTTGGATGGTTGCTACACATTCTCTATCTTTGCCGTTGCTTTTGCAGTCATTAAAAGCTGTGTCATGGATTTGTACTAAATAGATTTACTAGCAGAACATCGTGTACAGTGCAGGTATAACTGACTATTTAAGAGACAAAGAGGCTGCTAATGATGGTCTGATTTTCTGCCCTGGGGCCTCTACTTGCATATCTACAAATGATGCATCCATACCTGTCCTGGTGGAGTCCATGGAATGAATATTCTGATTTTGAGTGAAGAAGGAGACAATTCAACTGATATTTATATAAGTAAAATTGCTCATGGTGAATTAGGTTTTGATTAGACAAAAGAAGGTGATCAAAAAGTATTTTTTCAAGCTATGGTCCTACAAACGCTGTTTTTACTGAAATAATATTCTTTCTTTTGTCCTTCATCTTTTATGGTAATAGAGGATATCCATCTGGAAATTTATAATAAAATGTTAGCATTCATCTGTTTAAGCTGTTTGTTGCCCAAAGGCAAAGCACCATTTTTTGTTGGCTGCCTCCTGAGTGTTTCTGAGTTTAGGTTAATGGGATCGTGCATAGGTTAATGAGGTTTGTGTCTGGGGAACACCTAACTTTATTCATCTCTTGTAATTAATAACGACAGCTTTGCCATTCTGAAATCTGCTTCTTCACTTGCTCATAGTTATGAAACAGATATGAAAACAAGGTAAATTAAATTACCCAAGAAGTAGATACAATATGAAAATTAAGATTGATAAATATATTTTTAATTTATATTTTTACCTGAATTAACCTTTGTTTTTTGTTCTTAAATAATGTTATTATTTTTGTTTCTACCTTTGAGTTGAGTCCAAAGGTGTTTGAGCTGTTTCTTTTAGATATTCTACATGAAGAATTTTTAATCCTCACAGACAAATTTACTTATCTGGAGGGGTTTGATATTAGATTTGATTTTGATTTAGTTGATATGAAAAGGTAGGTACATCCTTTTGTTTTGATCACTGAAATTGTAGCTACCTCATGGAAGTATTTTGGGCAGATGAATTGCATACTTGGTGTCTTTATTTTTTTTTTTTTTATGATCTAATTTTAAACCTAGTTTATTTAAAATTTAAACTAAAGACAATAGTTCATGAAGTAAAATAAATGTGATTTTTCAAGGTGATATGTCTCATGGTTGGATTTCCTGGTGTCTTGGAGGATACCAAGAATTGTAGTAATAATTGTAGTAATAAGAAAAAGAAAAGGCACGAAAGGCACTGCCAAGGAATGAAGTTTTCCCAGGATTTCTTACTGTTCTGGGACAATTACCATGTCAAAAAATAACAATCAAACTAAGAAATTAGCAAAAGCAAGAAAATTTTTTCCACCTGCCTGATGTTTAATAGAACAAACACAGGTTATTTAATGGTATTTTAATCTCTTTGCCATAAAATAGTCCCAGAAAATGTTGTTTGGTTAGGGTAGATATTTGGCTTCTTTCCATCTGATTATAAACACAAAA
Source organism: Ammospiza caudacuta (assembly GCF_027887145.1). NCBI lineage: Eukaryota > Metazoa > Chordata > Aves > Passeriformes > Passerellidae > Ammospiza > Ammospiza caudacuta. Next base: position 3,036,486 of record NC_080632.1, on the reverse strand, counting down.
ATTTGTGTCACATGATATTTCTGGATTTTTTTTCTTCATGCCAAATGCATTTGAAATCTGCACAATATGTTTTTAAAAATACTGGATGACAAAATTAAATATTTTTACACCATATGTCCTCTTTTCATTTGCCAAAACTATTTCTACACCTTCCAGCAAACCATTACATTACACTCAGCTGAAAATAAAAAATCTCTCTACGGATTGAGTCTGCAAATATAAGACATCAGATCCAAAAAGATCAGTTTAGTAAGAGACTAAGATTCAAATTACCACTGGTTTTTTTTTTGTCCCTGCCTCATAAGAAAATTAAATTTTACTGCAAGGGGTGATGTTGTTTGTTATTTGTTGATGTAATTCACAGGGGTATTTCTGTTCATTTCTGGCAATGAAATTGTTAGTCAGGAAATTTGTATATAGTAATAGAAGTCTTACCCTAGGAAAAAAAAAGTAAAAGAAAAAAAAAGGATCAGTTGAAGACTTACTGAAAAATATGAAATAAAAAAGATATAAAAAAGTAAAGAAAAAAGTACGAAACTATGCTAAATATAAAGCACACATTTCAGCTATCTCTCTAGGTATTAAGCACTGTCATGACTACACAATCAAATGCAGTGGGTTACAGATATTAATCCTGTTGAATGTGACTGTACTAGAATTAGCTGTGATATTAGGAAAAAGTTATATCCACTGGTAACATTTTCAGCTTTCAGCTTCATTTTTCATTCTTTTACAGAGTAGACTGGCAAAGTTATTGATTGGATAAGCTCATTTTTTTGGCATTTGTTCATAATTCATGCAAGCATTAATTAAAAGGGACCGATTTCTACCTACATGATATTCTTTTTCTGTAGCAACCCATACATTAAACATAGAAGATCATGTTTCTTTCCCTGAAATTTTCAGTGTTCTTTTTTTTTGGGGGGGGGGGGGTGGGGGGTCATAGAACTTCTAAGAAATTGCTAGAATCGTTATAATTTCAATAGAGTTCTGAAATGAAAACCTAGAAAATTGGTATTGAAACACACATGTACAGGTCTCTTCTTGATTATTCTCAAATTGAGTTAAGTCTAGAAACGTCTGTAAAATACTGATGCAGCTGAAGACATTTCATTTGCTACCACTTCATCCACTTCATCCTCTCCGTTACTCCTGCTATTCCTAAAGCCATATCCTAAATTTTCTTGTTCACAGGGAAAATATTTTGAAAAGCCTTAATGTGCTCACTCTGAGGATGAGAATCTCTGTTTAAAAATTGCTGGGAAATTTTTATTTTCAATGGAAAGACTGGAACAGGTCTGTAATATTATTTATGCCATGTGTAGCAAGCACTGAAATTCCTTGTCCAAACTATTTGGAAATTTATTCAGCACTCATTAATATATTTTATTTATAACAAAGAATAGAAGAAGATGAAGATTTTCTACCAATAAAAAATAGAATATTTCAGACAGGTATTGAAAGTGGTTTTCATCTCCACTGGCCTTTGTCCACCATTTTATCCAGAAAGAAACTTATAAATACTTCTTATTCAAAAAGGCAGAATTTTACAGCTGTTTTGCCATGGGTGGAAGTTATTAATAAGGTAGGAAGGTGAAGAGAATTCATTCCACTTCTAGGTTCTTAGCTAAAAAAAAAGTTTTATATTTGGACAGGAAAGAAAAACAAAAGGCAAAATGAAAATTGGAAGAGAAAGTTCATTGTAAAAAAAGATTAAAAAATTAAGCCCTGAAATATTTTTGACTGAATATATATGGCCTGGATGTAAAATGTAACTGCATAAAATAATTATAGAAGAGAATATAATATAGAAGAGATTAAAATTCACTTGTGTTGCATTTAGACCCTTAGTTACTGGATGCTTTTTATGTTCAGTGGGGACCTGTGGCAGTACCTGTAGCTACAGTCTGAAAAACAGACTGCATCTTAGCAGCCTTCAGCTGTAAGAATTATTTATTCTCCCACAAGGGAGGAGTGAAATGAGTAGATAGATTTAATACAGGGAGTATCTTAAGAGCCAAGCTTTCAAAAACTTAGGTACCCTTTATTTCTGTTCCATTGAAGAAACTTAAATTAGACATTGCAACTCTGAGTGAGTTGGTTTTTTTTTTTTTTTTTTTTTCCCTGAATAAAAAATTGTTCACCTGGAAGAAGAAAATATTAGATCATTGTGATTTTTGAAATTAATTGTGGTTAACCTGTCACCTAAGTTTACTGAATTTCTGGATATATAAATTTCACTCTTGAGAGGGTGGCAGATGGGCTAGGTCAGCCTATTATGACTAAATGTCATTGGTGACATCTCTGTATACAGGTCTTTCTTTGAAACATAACCAACCAAAACCCAGCCCTCTCTAGGTCTTGTCTCTTGTAAAATTAATAACAGTAAAACCCACAGGAATTTCTAAATATGTGAAAGGAGATAAATATTTTTTCCTGTATTTCTGAAGCATTTTACAGTGTTATATGACAATTTGTTGTTTCGGTGACCTCTTGAAACAAGGTGATTTTTATTTGAAGAAGGCTGTAGCATTTTTCCAATTAAAGAGGTGTAAATTAATCAAATTTTAGGTACTGCTGCTTGACAGGAACCAGGTGAGCGACTGCAACAGGGATGGTGAATATGTGGAGCCTTGAATTCTGCTCTGAGTCCCCTGCTGTGAAAACTTCTACTTTACTGACCTGGAAAACAGAAATGCAAAGGGCATTGAATGTGCCACAAAATACAGACATCTGATATATATTTAGCATTTAATACTTGCACACACACAGCTCCAGAAATAGAAGCCTTGATACTTACCTCTAAGATCTAGGCAGGAAGAATTTTACCATTCTCTGAAAAAATTAAATGTGTTGAAACCATTTTCCAATCCAAAATCTTCATAAACAGTATTGTGTTCACATTCTTGAGCATTCAAGCATTCTTGTGCCCAAAAATCAAACAACATGTGAAAAGAATTGACTTTTTGGTATATTTCAAGTAATTTTCCATCAGTGTGACCGTTTTGGTTAGTGTTTTTGTGTGGCACTGCACAAAAGCTGAGGTTATGTGAACAGAAAGACTTAAAAGTCTTTGGATACACCTGCCTAATAAAATAAAATAAAATAAAATAAAATAAAATAAAATAAATTACAAAAATGCCCAACCCAAAACAAAAAAACCCCTCCCAAAACAAAAAAAAAAAAAAAAACCCAAATAAAAACTCCTAAAAAACCACAACCAAACACTAAAAAGAAACAAAACCCCCCAAACAAATAAAATCCCCAAACAAAACAAAAAACCACCCAAAAGTACTAAAAGCTGAATATGGGGTTTTCACACCTCTTTTGCTCAAGTAGATGGAGAAGAGCCATTATTGATGACTTTCATTTTAGTTCTATTTTTATTGTTTCAAAAATGTTATCTGGGTGGGAGATTACAGAAGGGTATGAAAAATTCCAGCCTCTCTTACTGCTCTAATTGAAGAAAAATTGAAATTCTTTCTGGCTGATCAAAATAAAATATGTGGGTGAACAAGAAAAAAAATGTTTCTGCATATTTGTCATATTTGCAGACAAAAAGGAGAGTTTGGAAAAAGGCAAATAATGCAGAAGAACATATAAAAGCCAATCACATCAGAGAAACCTATTTATGTTCATACAAAAGTACTTTGTGCTGATTGAATCCAAAAATCCAGTATATCTAGATTTTTCAGTCAATGAAGGACATGGTGATTCCTCTGTTTTTTTTTGTTTATGACTGACAGACTGACTTTGCTGTGCTGCATTTATTATTGATGAGGACATGGAAAGCAAGAGATTTCATAAAAAGGAAACAAATTTAGTGAGAACTCCTTTTTTTTACAAGAAGTATCTCTTAAAATTGCAGTTTGGATAACAGAATTTTCTCCAAAGAAAGTTTCAGGACTTTCAGATAGATTGAATGGTTGAAAGACAGGGGAATCTCACTAACTTTGTCTTAAATAAAAGTTCCTGACTAGACAAGTTGATTTCAGAATAAGGCAAAAGTTTTGTAGTTTTGTTCCTCTGTGGAATTACTGTTCACTCTGTGGTCACCATCCATACACTTTAGTTGCCTTTGGTAAGACTAATTTTAAAAAGAAGTACCTTAGAATTGAACTTTAATAAATATAAATTCAAGTCAACTGTAGCACTCTGCAAGATCATGCAGAGGGAGAATTTTAGCAGATCAAATATAGGTAATAGATAATATTGCCTATACAAATATGTTTATTTTTTATATATCCCTCCATTTTTCATAACATTTTCTAGATTTTTGAACAATAATTTTCAGCTCCTGGACAATTAGATCTTTGCAGTTATCCTATCAAAACCCCCCCCCCAAGGGTCTGATTTGAATGGTGCACATTAAAATGCACACAGTTCTTAAACCACCTATTAGTATGATAATTGCAGTACTCTGCGCTTATAGGCTTGGAAAGAACAGCTATTATTAAACATGAATCTGGTGGTGGCATCACATATTACATGCTAACCACCACAGAAAAATAGATTATCTTACGTTAATTACTCAAATTCCTCTGAAGAGGCTCACAGCATTTCTCTCTTCCAGCAAACGTGACACTGGCACAACGGATGGTCTTTTTCATTTGGAAGCACTTAAAATATGTTGAAGAGGGGATGTCAAAATAGGGCATAGGCCTTAGGGACTTTATCTTGCCTTGTTCTCAACACAAGAGCTACTACACAGCCCCACTTTGAGTGAATTGTTCACATGTTCCCCACTCTTCTGCCAGAAACATTTCAAGCTAATTTTGGAAGGTCCTCGGGTATAAATATGCCTTTGAGGTACCTGTTTCAAAACCTCAGGTGGGGTGTTGAGTAACATCTGCTGCTATGGGGGGGGGGGGGGTCAAAAATTGCATTGTGAGTTAAACTATAAAAATGATGTCCTCTCAAGTGACAGAAAAACCTCAGAAAAAGCAAAGTGCTTTCTGTAAAATCTGTAAATTTCTGTTAAAAAAAAATGTAAATATCTGACTGTTTCAGATATCAGTAAATATCTGACTGTGAAGGACCTAATGTGAAAAGGAACATATCCTCAGCCTATGGAGGATAAAGCAAAGAGACCCCTAAAACCACAGCTGAGAACTGCAAAACCCAATCCTAAATGGGTACCTGCACAGGTTCTCTGGGTGTGTGGGTCTGTGGAGCTCAGATAGTCTCAGAAAGTGTGACATTTTCCAGCTAAAAATTGCCCAAATTTCTAAATGTTCTCCAGTAGGGGAAATTCTTGGAACTTTGCCTCTGAAAATCTGTGCCTACTTTATAATGCAAATTAAACCAACAGATTATTAAGTAGAGGATCATATTTTCTCATAAATGAAATACTGTAAATTAGTAACACACTTTCCTGATTTTATGGAAATGCCTGAGATTACTCCTGTTGGTTTATTTGCAGAGTGGGAGCATTAAAATCTTAGTTGAAATGTATGCAAAGAGCAAGAATTTTATTAGCTGGTTTCAACTTCTCTTGCAATTCAACTTCAAAGACAAGACAAGAGTTTTAATTCTTCCACCAGCTTCAATAATCCAAAATTTCAATCAGCATATTCAATTAACATATTTAATAATGAAAATATATATGTATATCGTTACGATATATATTGTTGTGTTGTTTATGTTTCTTATTAATTTTTCTTCAGAAAAAAAAAACAAAAACAAAATCAAACAAACAAAACTCCCTCACACCTTCCACTTTGGCAAGGACTTCACCCCAAATTCACACAAGATTCCCTCTCCAGAAAACAGAACGACATTAAGAGTTTTGATAAAGTTTTCAGATCTTTCACAGATTTATTACCTGTCTGAATCTGAAAAAAAGAATCATTAAGCCTGTAGAAAGTTTGTTTATCTATCTACATCTATGGAAACAAATATACTTTAATGGAGTCATGGTAGTTCATAGAAGTTTTCTTGTTGCACTTATTTAAACCTGTCCAGCCTAACTCAATAAATTCTAAAGGAAGGAAGATTTAGGGATGAGAGACACTAAGATTTTGCATGCTGAGATGGCTGGATTTATTCTGTGTTAGGTGGTGTGGTTCAAGACCTAAATTCTGAAAATCTTGTATGTGTTTATGAAATTAAGGACTGAAGGCCTATTTATGAGGTCCACTGCAAGCAATTTCCTTCACTCTGCCCAAATTCTCAGCTAACAAAACGCAGTTAGTAGCCACCTAAGCACAAGTTACGAACCCCAGATATTATAATCAAACTTGTTGGGTGAGTTTATTAGCGCAGGCGTCGGCTTCACAAGAAGTCCAGGCCTTGTAGAGGCCTGTGTGCGCCCGACTGCACAGGCCCACTGGACAGGCCCAACACTGAGGAGGAGAGCTTAAAAAACAATTCCTGATTATGATTCCACTGTGCAACAGGGCAAACTAAATGGTAGAAGTATTTTCTGTCCTTCAAAACTGTGAGGTAAATTGCCACAGAGAAGTATTCCTGTGGGGCAGAGCTGCAGGAGCAGCGGTGTAAAGCTCTGGCTGTGGGACCTGTGATTCATTTTATTTCTGCCGTAACAAATCCTTGTATCAAGAGCCAGGGGAGGAGAAAATGAGAGAGAAAGAGATCAAAATGCAGGGAAATGTTAAATCCTTGATAAGCTCATTTCTAACTTTGTTTTTGTGGGATTCAACTATCTTCAGCAAAAATTCAACTATCTTCAGCAAAATTGGTCAAGTACTTGTCTTCACTACAACCAAACATTTAAATTAGGGTTTTAAAATACTGATATGTGTTTGAATGAATTAAAAAATAATGGCAATTTTAATAATGGAAATTGCATTTGATTTTGGTTTGTATGCAATTTTCCCTGTTGCCATGATGCTTACATGTAAGCTTATGTAATACCAATTTAAAGAAAGACTAGGACTTTAGGAACAGCTCCTGGTTTTTAGGAGTAAGCCTTCCCTTTAGCACCACAAATTTTTAAGGAGATATGCAAGAGGAAGTCTGTTCAGAGGCTGCTAAATCCTGTTTGTAAGTAGTTTTATGTCTTAATTTTACAAACAAATGTTCTTTAGTTATTAAGCAGCATGCTGTAGAAATCAAAATTGCAGGAGATCCAAACAAGCATAATATCTTTGTCTTGTGTAATAATCTTAGGATACAAATATAATTTTTTAAGGTGAAAATCTTTAAAGTTCTGATGCCATGTGATTAAAATCAAAATAAAGCCTGGAGTTTGGGAGGTCTTTCACTGGGGAAACAGCCAACAGCATTGCAAAGGAGAGAAATACCTAAGGTTCGCACATGAACTGTATAAGAATGAGAAGAATAGTGAAATATATCCATTAAATACTGATTTAACTTGTGAGGATACTGCTCTCTTCAAACAGAAACATAGAAATGGATTTTCCTTTCATTCACAGTCTCTCTTAAGAGAGATGGAAACCAAATAATGCTTGACTCAGATTGTAATGTTCTCTTGACTATTTGAAGAGGTGTGTTACTGGAACAAATGTGTCTCTCACTGTTTAAATATTTAAGTAATTATATTTAATAGCATAAACATTAGCCTTAGTGCCATTGGATACATATAAGAAATGAAAGTAAAGCAAACTGAAAACCACTGATGAATGGAGAATGATGGTTCAGAGAGAAAAGGAGCAATGTATTTTGAAGCATTTTTCTTTAATGGAAATACACATTTAGTGGCCTAGCCAGATTCCCAAATCTGCAAGTGACACTCCCCTAGGCTCCACAAGCTGCTGCTGGGTAATGGATCAAGATCTTTACCATTAACCTGCTGTGAAAACAAATACAAACCTGGCAGCTGAGCTTTTAACAGTTTGAGTAGTTTACTGCTCATCTATTCTGTCAAAAATATCTGTCATTATGAAATATCCCTCAACAGAGAAGTAGGCATCTTTCAAATTTCATGAGAAACAGAGGATCATAACACAGGAAGGGCTGCTTAGGGAAAATATTTGTCAGAAATCAGTCAAAAATGCTCAAACCAGTATGTGTCAGGTGCAGAAAACAATTAAACCTCAGGAATAAAAATGCAGGCTGAAGAGATAATTAGAAAATGATGCAACACATCAAGGGAAGAAGGGAAAACAACCATCATGCAAGCTGTCTTCATTATACCTCTAGGAGAATAAGTGTCCTCTTTCACTTAATTTTAAATCTAAGTGTCACCATTTCTGGAAACAAAAAAACCCCCCAAAAAAAAAGAAACGCAATGTGGTGTTGTGAGATCCTCAAGATGAGTTGAGAGATGAGAATTTGACTCCATGTTCTCAGAAGGCTGATTTACTATTTTATGACATTATATTATAGTAAAAGAAATTATGTACTAAAACTATACTAAACTATAGAGAAAGGATACGGACAGAAGACTAGAAAAGAATGATAATAAAAATTCCTGCCTGCCAGAATCCAGATGCAGCTGGACTGGGATTGGTTATTAAGTTAAAATAATTCACATGCTGGGTTAACAGTTCTCGAAATCATATTCCAGAGGAGCAAAACATGGAGAAGCTGAGGCTTCTCATCTTGCCAGGAGAAGAAATCATGGAAAAGGGATTTTTCAGAAAATATCAGGGTGACAACACACTGCTATGCTTTTATGTTCTTAATAACACAAGTTTTTGTTTTTGTTTTTTTTTTTTGTGAAATCTTGAATAGGCATATTTTCAGGAGGTGAAGAAAATTTTTGGGTCACCTAACTGATCCACTCAGCAGGCACAGAATTTAAATCATGGGTAAGTGATTCATCTGGATAAGTGACTAAAACCTCAAATGCTCCCTTGCTTTTGTCAAACCCACTAAATAAAGTCATTAATCAGTAGCTAATTTCATGCTATTGGTATTTGTCAACATTTGTTGTGTAAATACATATTAAAGCAGATTTCCTCAATTTTGGAACAAGCAGGAGGTTTTCTGTTGCTTTTCCTGGTAGTTTCCTGTAGCATCACAATTTTGGGGTAGATGGTGTGTAAAAGGCTTTGGGACCTGCAGAAACTGAAAAACCCTCTGCTGGCATTTACAGAAAATGTTAAATTACTGTGACTTTGTACACTGCAACAACCCTCAATTACTGATTTGTAGGAAAGCACACAGCACAGAAAATTCTGTATTGGAACTGCCCGAGGCCATGTAAATATATAAGAATGTGAGAACATTTTGTCGATCGGCATCTGAGGCAGAAATGTCTTTTAAAGGTCATGCAATTTTTTTCCTTTCTCCTTAAGTTCCTTTTCTTTTAATTACATTCTTTTAGTTTGGACATGGCATACATTAGAAAAAGCCTATAAACAAATGAAAGTTTATATAGACAAAGAAAAAAGCATTGGAAATATGCAATGCCTCAATTTGTCATGGGTTCTTTCTTTGTTCCATACACAATGACAGAGACTTTTTTGTTACTATTACCCAGACAATTCAATGTTTTTTTTAATAAATGAGGCTGCCTGTTGTTGAACAGCCTCTTCCCTTCTTAGGAATAGCATGTTTATCATTTTACAGTTCCCAAATGGTACTAATTAACATCCACCCAACTTCCCTGTCATATGAAGCAAGAAATAAAAAAAGAAAAAAAAAACCAAAACCAACCAAAACCACAAATCAAGTACTCATAGAAATTCTAAGAGTTACTCTGGAGGAGAAAAAAAAAAAATCCATGCAAGAATCCTTACTGGACAAATATATATTGGTATAGCATAAAGAGCACTCAAAAAACAGGCTTAATAAATAAGGGTATCAAGGACACAAGCAAAAGAAGAAATGGGATTTCCAATGTGCCTAGGGGAGAAGGAATACAAGCAAGAGAGTAGTGGCTTCTGTCTCCAGAAAGAATGCCTGTTTTAGCCATGGCTAATTCCAAAGTGAAAATCAAATGCTGCTCCTCTCTTTGTGTCAGGTTTATCTTTCTTCCTTGAGTGCCTTGATCAAGAAAGCAGAGGTTTTCTTATTTAGATTGTTATCCCCCGTTTCAAGTCGTAGCACTTCAAAGTGAACATGAGCACTTCCCTCAGAGCTGTGATTTCAAGCTACAGAAGTCATCAGGGCATGCTCAGCTGTGAGTTTATATTTAATTCGCATCCCAAAGGCTTTGCTCATAAGCAAAGTGCTGAAGTGTTATGCTATTTTAATAGAAAATTTTGATTTAGAGAAAGGGTTTGCCAGGACCTGGCCAGGCAATCTTATTTAAACCATAGCCATATGACCAAAATACAGTTTGTTGTTTCTGGTGGTTTTTGGTGTTTATTTGTTTGGTTGTTTTTCTCTATAAATCTAGACAGGTTTAGTTAGCATATCCTTTTGTACCAGTGTTGAGTCACTAAACTATCAATATCACTCTATCTGAAATGATCTCTGAAGGAGTCTTACAGAATGCTGAATTGCTGATGACCAAAATTAATTTAATATTCATTTATTGTGTCCATTTATTTGTAAAATGGAAATTTAAACTGTAAATATATATATATAAAACTGTAGCCTTTCCCTAATAATGGGATTTTTTGCTGAGGACAGTGATCATCAGTCACTCAGAATCACACAAGTCAGTGCTGTGTAAGAGCAATAAACACCAAGCTGCCTGTTTAGAGGGAGAGCACTGGCTCAGTGCTGCTCTGTGGCTATCAGTAGAAAGCTTTCCTGTTCAAATTAGATGGATATTGGAAGTGTCCTACCTTTGACTTTAAATCAGTGGCACCGACATCTGTTAGAGTAGCTTGTTTGGCTTCTCCACAAATGAGAACTGCAGGGGTGGAAAACAACATGAGCTGAGATTATTTGCTCAGAGAATCGCTGTTTCCAATTTTTCTCTCTGTCAGTTCCAAGCTGTGTTTTATGTGCAGCGCAGTGTCCTCCAATCCTTTGATATACTGCTGTTTGCATTGCTCTGGAACTGTGTTTAGAGACTCTGCCCAAGAGGTGAGCAAGAAGCAGACAGGTAAAATGTTCTGGAGTTTTCCTGCAGGAGCTCCTGTGCACTGTAGCATTTCAAAGCAGCAGTGTGGCCACTACCAGTAATTACTTTTACAGATGACAGACACAAGCTGGATACATGTTGAATAGATATGATTTGTTTGCTCACCAGCAAAAAATCAAATTGTGCTTTTTATTTTGCTAATCTAAATCGGTTTTGGTTTATCTCTCCTCTTACCTGCAGTTCTCTTAGCAGGGAATAAAAGGGAGGAGGAATTTCTTCAGTGGAACAAATGTCAAGGCTGGTAGTGGGCTCAGGGAGGTGTTGGGTCACCTGGAGGTGTTCAACAAACAGTGGCATTCGGTGCTCTGCTCTGGTTGGCAAGGTGGAGATGGGTCAAAATTGGAATCAACCATCTTGGAGGTCTTTTCCAACCTCATAGATTCTGTGATTTCACAGATATCTCAAAATCCAGTTCCTCAAAAGTGTCTGGTAGGGAAGAGTTTCTCATCAGTTTATGTTCTGAGAGGGGGGCACTTTGTTCTGTTTTATATAATCCCTGTATTGGCATTTTCAGGAGCAAAGTGAAAGAACTGGCTGCTGTGCAGAGGCTACTCCTGCTAGGGAGAGCTGGTACATATCTATTTGTATTTTTTTTTATATACAAGAACATGGTCCTAGATCTTTTTGAATATATTGCAAAAAACTTGAGGCATCTTAATCTCCCTTTATGCAGCGCAAGGTTCATGTTTCCCTGTGTGCTGTCAGAAGGACTTTCTAGATTATAACATTCCTGTGAAAATATGTGACAGTGATATAGATATTAATGCTGAAGGCAAGTACTCAGGACATGTGGATAAAGCCATTTTATTCCCTGTTGTTTTATTGCTGTTGAAATACATTCAGTAACGATTTTGTGCCAAGCCAAGTTTGAAGTGGTGGTTCACTCCAAAGGCAGACATCGCTCCAAGTTCTCAACTTCTCTGCTTCTTATAGACAGTCTCAGGCTGGCTTGAGCTGATTAAACATCGACAGACACAATCTGGAGGCTTAAGAAGCATGCACTTTCATCAGCAGTGCTCTTCCATACGTACCTTCTAAATTTAGCTCCATTTCTGGGCCTCCCGAGATGTGAATATCAATCAAATCTTACTGGAACAGACATCTTTTGCCACAGCAGTCCCATGTACTATCCCAAAAGCTCAAATCAATTGTGTTAAAGAATCCACTTCTTTTTTTTTTAATTTTTTTCTTTCTTTTTTTTATGGACAGGACCCAACCTATTGCTCACTTAATTTGGTCCTTGACTGAGCTCACCTAAGTAATTGTTTTTCCTTGTCTGTTCCTGTATTTCCTTTGCTTTATTCTTTATGTTAGTGGAGTCTTCACAAGTTTGTTTTTTTTCTTTTTTGCTATGGTTGCTTGAATTCTTGTAAAATTCATGGTCATGTCAATGCATACATAAATATGCAGAATATGTGGGTTTTGTGGTGGCGGAAAATATAATTACTTACAAAGAGATGAACAGGGGAATGATACTGAAATAAATAAAACGTTGAAAACAAAACTATGGCAGGTCTAATATAAGCTCCATGCTTCTAAGCTGCAACACTTAGGAAAAAATGAGTGAATGAATGAATTAATAAATATATAAATAAAATGCTACCATGCACCCCTTTATACCTCAGCCTTTGGTTCCTTCTTCTAAGTGCAAGCTTAAAATACTATTATTCTTTCTACAGCTATTCATTCTTTTTAAAAATATTTTTTAGAGATACTTCAGGTAATCAGCCTGTAAACAAAAAATTTCCAAGAGTAAAGGAACAAATTAGCCACCAATTCTTTATTTTAGCAAGAAAAAGTCTGCAGCAGGAGCACTGCTTTCCCTTTCAGCAATGGGGTCATGGAAGAGATCATTTTGCCCAGCAATTTCCATAGCTCAGAAATTAGGAAAGCCAGAAGGCCTGAAATTGAAGTTATATAACGCGATGAAAGAATATGATTATGTTCTGTTCACACTATGATCTTTGAAAAATAACCATTATGGGAGCTAAATATCAATTGGGAAGCGGGCTTAATGGTGGAAATAAATGCACATGAGCAGATTTTTGCAAGTGCGCAAACAGCCGAAGAGCTCTGAAATAAACCTGTGGTGCAGAGAGAAGATCTCAGCAAGGAGCTGTCCTTCTGCAGCCTCCTGCTTGCCAAGACAATTTGGAATTATGTAAGTTTCCAAACTGCCAAGAAAAAGTGCAGGAAAATGATGGCTTGAATGTTCAAAAGTGCCTGCAGAAACAACTCTATTTTTCAGAAATTTTGGACACCTCCAGTGTGACAGATCCTAAAACTGGTATCTCTGGACCCAGTTCAAATACAATGGTAGAGTGGAAATATTTCCATATAAATTCAAGGGTTTTGCACATTGAAGGTGTTAGATCAACACTGATTTAGAAGTTTAGACAAATTCATGCATTTAAGCAGCATTGTCCCCCTCAGTTTAATATATTTTCTATTGCTTTAAGAAAAAAGAAGCACAAATCAAAATTACTTATTACTTTAGTTCATAATTATGGGAGGAAAAAGTTGAAATGAGTTCATTTTATAAAATAAATTATCAAAATGTTTTTACAATTACCTTCAGTTAGTCCATGAGAAGATGTAAACCAGGTCTTAGAAGTCCAAATACATTTTTGGTTTCTCACCTTGAACCTTTAACCTATTGAGAATTTGCTCCTTGCTGTGTTGCTTCACAGTCTGCCTTCTGTTTCCCTAGTTTTGCTTTTCTTGAGCTTTAAAGTACTGGTCCTACTGCTGACAGGTTGGCTTGACTGTATGATGTTGTTTTGCCTCTTTGTGTATCCTGATTTTTCAAGGAATTGTAACGTAGATAAAAATATCTTTAAGAGAAGGATCCTGGCACTAATTTCCTGTTTTTAATTTATTCTCCTTGATTAATATAAAAATATGAAATTAGTGCCAGGATGTGTATTTCAGCCCAATTTCTCATACAGGCTGTAGCTTTCTGAGTTGTGTCAAAATCTTCTTATCTCTGTTATTTCTAACAGGTATCCATTTTCTCGCCATCCTGTGAGTCTTAAAATGGAGCACTGAAAATGATTTACTTTCTTCTGCACTTTCTTGCTGCTTCTGTCACTGTTGGTTTGGTGGGGTTTTTTTGGGGATTTTTTTGGTCTTTTTTTTTTTTTTCTTTTTTTTTTCTTTTTTATTTTTTAAATTTTCTGTACTAGTTCGGAGTTTTGACAATTTCCCTTTTGTAGCACTGTATAGTTTTACAGGAATTCCTAAATCATTTGCATATTTTTGTGCTTATTTGCTTCCACTGTGCTGCTGTCTTCAGTTTCACAGAATATTTTGGGAGCTCTTTCAATGCACAGTATGCACATAGTCTCTGGGACAATGTGTAAAAGACAGAATAAATGCCAAGAAGTTATTATGACCCTGAGAAAAATCACTTATTACTGAGATTTGTGTGATCTCCCACATCCACCAAAGACTTTTTCCTGCTTTAAAGGTTCATTTACTTGGAAATAGAAATGGTGACTTGAATACCTAAATTACCAGATCCATTAGGTGCAAGAAATTGCATTCTTTGGAAAAGTAATTCCTATCTAATATTTCATATTATATACTTAATCTCTAAAGGACTTTGATGCATTTATTTGGTGTGCTTTGCAAGTGATTTTGTTTAGAGAGTACCAAGGACTATAGTTGTCATCAAAAGACACAATCATATTTATGTCTTTATTCCCATTACAAAGTTATTATTTTTTTACAAAATAATTAGGATTACTTTAATATCAAGTTGTGAATTGGTCACCCTTCTGTGATCCTGACTTAGATTCTTGAATTCACAACTGATAAAACAATTATTTTCTTCTAATCTCCCTGGCAGTATTTTTATCTATAAGATTGTTTTCTTTGGCAAGGAACAAAATCAAAGTGTTGGGAAAAAAAAAAAGAAAAGGCTAATTGAAGATCATAAAAAATTTGAAATACAAAATAGATATAGGTATTTTGACTTCAATGTATTTTAAATATAAAAAGGATCATTTTAGACTCAAATTCCCACTCATTCTTTTGGGATTGTACAGCCCTGACTATTCTTTGCTCACTGTTGCTAGTAAAAATTATGTCTCAAGGTTATTCCTGTTTTCTCTTTAAAAGCAGAGGGTTTGTTTCCCCTTTTCCCATCAGTGGGACCTTCATTGGACTGCCACAGCTTCTCAAATATAACATTCAGAACCCTACAGGCAATTTTTGACCTTGAATCCTGTGTATCAGCCAGGCTAAGAAAGCCCAATGACTTAAACAAATGGATTCATTTACTAAATTTTCCCAAAATTTAATGTCATGGAACATAATCCCTCTTATGCTCATCCCTACCTGAACCTTTCCCTTGCACAAAATTTCTCATGAAAGCTGGCATTTAAATTGATCTTCACTGAATACAGGAGATGACATGGGAATCTAGATTTCTATTCACTTCATGAGAAATTGGATATACAGTAATGATCCCATCTACAGAGAGAATCAAAAAGGGGCAGCTAAACTCACAGAGCCATATTCAGCCCTGTGGCATGACTGCACACCTGAAACTTTATTTTTTTCCTTGTCTGTTGTGATTTTGACCTAAGACAAGGATTTCATTTAGGTAAATAACCAGGAGAATGCTGCTCTCTGGACAAGTATTAAGTGTAGGTGAAAGTGAGACATCTCAAGCTACTTTTCCACTACTTCCATTATTTTGTTTAATTTTTTTTTTTTTTAATGTGCAGAATATTCACTTCCAGAAAATATGCACTCTCATGTTCAGAAGAACAATGAAGGCAATATTTATATCAAGCCAGCTGTTAATTTGCCACAAAAAAATACCCCTATGAAACTCTTCATAGAGTAGATATTATCATTAAAATTGCAGCAGACAGGCAACGAGGAAAAGAAAAGGGAAGCTACTTTTCTGTGGAATATGTAAATCCCTTACACTATTGCATTGATCTGAATAACAGCCAGTTGCATTTAAAATCAGATCTGTCAAACAAGAAGAGACACTGATCTTTGGAGATTTGGAGGAAAAAAGAAAGCAGAAAAAGCAAAAAAAGAAGAAATTAAACCACACTCCTTATACCTTTCACAGTGAAAATGAGAAAAATGAAGATATACTCTTCCTTGGTCATTACATATTTCTCCTACCATCGGAATTAGAATTGGAGTTAGAAATTAATGTTATGAAATAGTCACTGAGGAGATGCCTCCACTCTCTCAGAATATAAACTAAATGCATTAAACTCAGGAGGTTTTAATACTTGGTATACAATGTGGAACTACCAATCCAGGGATTAAATATGTAAACTTTAGGGTAAAGACTTGGGAACACAAAATGTTGCATGTAAAAACAAGGATTTTGTGAAAATATTAAGTTGCATTGTGTTGAACAGTTAGTTGGCTGAGCATGACACGTCTTCAGGCATCCCACCAGAGAAATATTAAGCTTTTTCTTGTTTTCATTTTAAACATAGGTATTTTCAAAGAATTCCTATTTGTTTCTGTTCTCAATAAAAATGAATGAAAGCAGTTTCTTCTTACAGAAAATCCTGTTTGCTTGGTTGTTTAATATTGCTCTTGCTGAGGAAAACACTTAATGAATCATTAATTCTTGCAGTGGGGAAAGGGAAATTTTAACAATGTTTGTAAAGCTAATGTAGTTAAAAATACCTTTTACGTAACTCAGGGTTAAAAATTGATTTTGTCTTCTTTTTTTGTTCACTCCTATTTACAACCCTAAAACCCACCACCAGCAGCTTGTTGAATGAATTTTCCTGATATGTTCATAGCCATTAAAGACCTCTAAATTAGGAAAACGCATAATAAGTATTATTACAGAAGACATAATCAGTTATAAAGATGATCTTTTCTGCTTTACCTCCCATGCTGACACAATTCTTTAAACTCTAAGAAACAATTATGGTATTTTTTCCCACTTCATTCTGCAGCAAGTTGCTCTCCTTAAACACTTTTAAGTAAAAAAAGCAAACAAAACCCCAAAAACACCAAGACCCCAAACCAACCAAAGAAGAAACTCATAGCTTCAAACCACAGGAAATATTAGAATAATGATATTTCTCTCTTATTATTTGAGCTTCTTTACCTATCACCATTCATGTCTTTATGAAGACCCTTAGACGTTTGTTTATAAATTCCTGTTTTCAGGAAAATGTATGTTAGCTCATCTGTTCATCTCAGCATGGTTTTATTTCTAAATTGGCTCAAGGGCAATGAAAATTCGTGAGCCATTAATGGAATAGTTGCACAGACATAAACACCCAAATGGGCCAAATCATAACAACAAAGTTTATAAGTTTTATCAACTGCTTTGGTTTTTGACTGTGTGAGAATGAATGACTACCAGAAAAGTGAATATAAGCATTATTTGCTAGGTATAGAGGGGTAAATTTAGACAGTAATAAGGGCTGAGGTTTTTGTTTGTTTGTTTGTTTGTTTGTTTGTTTTTTGGGGATTTTTAGTGTGTCTTTAATTTGTCTGCTTTGCATTTGGTTCTGAGTTTTTTTACTACATAACATAGTTTAAGATCCATTTCTTAATGTCCAAATTCTGAGTTGTCAAATTTATCTGACATTTGACTGCCTGCACAAGATGTTCTAGATACCTTTGCATACCTCATACCAAGAAATGAAGGTTTTGTGTTCCAAAAGCTTTTGAGCAACACAGAGTGAATACATGAAAGCAGCAACAATCACCATGGATTAAAAAAAAAACCCAAACTTCCCATTCTCTCCACACTGGATAAGTTCAACTTATTTGTGGAGCTTACTTGGTCTTTCTTTATTTTTCTTTTCTTTTCCTTTGTTTTGTTTTGTTTTCAAAACCCAACCAATTTATTACTTTATTATGTTTTCCCATGCTTATATCTTAATTAATCATCTTCTTCTGTTTCAGCAAAATCTCTTCTATGATGTAGTTTCTGTGGCCCAAATGAATTCCCAGAAATCCTTTCTAGAACTCTTTCTGTATTAAATTTTAAAACTGAAACACATTTCCTTTAATAAAGGCCAAGATTTACTGCAAATGTTCACAGATAAACCCAAAGTACATGAAGTTTCCTGAGGAAGAATGTAATTTATGGAGATAATTTCCTATTTAATATGTCTCTAATTCACCTGGCACACCTTCATCAATTCCATCATATTTTCAAAGCTGAAATCAGTGACGTTTTTCAGGAAATGTTTCCTGGTGGGCTCAGTCTATCAGCTGTGAAATACTGAGCCTCACACCCTGAGAAATTAATCCTGCTGCTCCTTTGGGTATTTTCAGACACCTTTATTGAGAACTGGGAGTGATCCAAAGAAATTATAAAACTCCTTTGCAGTGGTTCTGGGGATTTCTGGAGTCTGAAAACAAGTGTTTTGTCACCCTGCTCCTACTGCTTGTGATGCCACCCTAAGCACCTGCTTGATTTTCAAGAGTAAATCCCAGCTGTTCAACATCTGGAGCAACATGAACTTCCTCTGAGCAGCATTTCCATTAGTTTCAGCACAGAATTCATTTTTTATAGCTACAGTGTTTTTTTCCCCCCACTACTTTTACTTTTTCTTCTATTAAGAAGAAAATTATGGTTTTGCATGGAGATTAAGAGATGAGGTGAAATGACCTGGACTGGCAGAAATAAAAAAACACACCCCTGTCCTAATAATCACATAAGAAACTGTGATATTTATGAGTACATTTATATATAAATATTAAAAAAATAAATAATAAAAAAGTGCATATTCACATTTATACTCAAAGTGTTAAAATTTCCTTAAATTAAAAATTTCTTAAAGAAGGAGACAGTTTATTTCCACCAGCCCTAGAAACTTCTCCTTTGTGTCTGCCTTCAAAGTGGAATGATTGTCACATATTTTCTTTTATGCTCAAAGTTAAGGCAGAGAAAGTGTCATCACAGGGTGGCTTTGTCTAAGCTGAACCTGTCTGAGCACAGAAAGGCATGCCTGTGATTTTGCAGAAATTTTTATCACAAAAGGTGGTGGGGTTTTAGCTTCCAGGATATATTTGACTGGGAAGCATAAATGACCTCTTTATCTGTATCTTTTTTGTTCTCTGCTTCTCTCTCCTCTACTCTCCCTTCTACCAAAAAAAATTTCTGCAGTGCTTTCAATGAACAAAGCCAAGAGCTGTCATTTTGTCACTGCTAATGTGCTGAATGCTGAGAGGTGCTCAAATGCTGTCATAAGCCCTTTTTTTGACAATATTTGATATATGGTGAATAGAAAATACATCACCTGAGATGAGAGGATCCAGGCTGTGCAATCTTGATCATGTTTCCACCTGGATGGACTCTCTTAGTAGGAATAAAAGAAACACACTCAGGATTTGTCAGTATTTTATCCAGATCTTTAACTGTCCCTAGGTACTGTCTGGCCTCAAAATATCTTTTTTTTAACTGCCCAGGGCAGATGTCATCCCTCAGCACTTTGCTGTTTCCCATTTTGTAACCTGTATGTCAACTTTTCTATTGCTTCAAGAGTTAAAAGAAATATAAACCAGGTTAATAATGATGGGAAGATTTGCAACATCAATACCTACTTTTTGTTTTTCAATTTTTTTTTCTATAATGCATGTAAGAATATATAAAAATATTTTGAAAATACTTAATGTGTAAAAAAACCCCCAAATTATTATTCCTGATGCAATCAGGCAAAATATTTGTATTTATTTTGCTGATGGAGAAAATAAATAGGAAAAAGAACCAACAAGAAACACAATTATTTTAAATTTGGCTTTTCTAAACATCCACACTTGCACTGCTATACTTATTTATTCCTGATTTGTTTTACCAAAAATGAAATTTCAGTGGGAATTCCTGTGTGACATTTGAATGTTTAAGGTGCACCCAAAGGCCAAGTTAGGCTTGGAAAGGCTGCATTTGTTCTGCAAGTAATTTAGCAAAGCAATTCTTCCCACATCAGCGATCTGATGTGCTGCTGAAGCAGCCTGTCCTTTCTAAACCCATGGAGAGTTGTCTGAGTCACATGCACATGCACAAAATGCAACAACACATTGGAAAAGGCAGAGTTTATTTAATTCACAGTGCAAGGCTGTAGTTTTTTGTGCTTGTGGTATGTTGAGAAATATTACTGAACATATAAAGCCATGTTCAAGGGGATTTGATGTCTAGGCAAATAAATATTAGCATATAAAGTAATAATTTAAGTACATTAAAAAGGCAACCCTCCAGAGGATGAAGCTGCAGTTCTCTCACAGCATCAGGTTAAGAACCTGTGGAGCAGCTGGATTTCTTGGCTTGCCATATACAGGACACAAATCCAGATTCAATTTGGCCCTGAATGACGGGTGATAAACTTTATGCAGTCAATAAAGCTTTGCTTAAGAATCTCCTGGGCTCAAGCACAGGCAAAAGCCACAGATCAGCCTCAAGGAATCCCGGAACAACTGGAGCTGGAAGGGATCCCTGAACAGCCCCCAGTCCAGCCGTGGCCAGGCAGGGCGCCCTGGTGCATCCCACAGGAAGGTTTTCTCCACACAGGGACACTCCAGGCCCTCCCTGGGCAGCTGTTCCAGGGCTCTGCCGTCCCTCCACGCACACAAGTTCTCCCTCCCGCTGCCCTGCCCCTCGCTGCCCTTTCTTCGATGGCCGCTGCTGCTGCTGCTGGCACCGGCAGCACCGAGCAGAGCCCGGCCCGTGCTCCGGCAGCCCCCGCGGATGTCGGGGGGCGTCGATGGCATCCCCTCGGCACGATCCGCCGGGGCCGGCGGGGTCGGGCGTGGGGGTTCACCAGAGCCGTCTCAAACGTTCCGCTTTCTACAGTCTCCGTCCAAAGGAGCGGCGTCCGGCCACGAGGTGGGGAAGATTCCCGGGCCGTCGTGCCGAGAGCCCTCGGTGCGTGGGGCGGGGGCAGCGAGCGAGGCCCGGCCACCGAGTCAGAGCCCGCGGGGCAGGGGCGGCGTGCGAGGACAAGCCGGCGTCCGTCAGCAGCTGCTCCGAGCGGCGCTCCGTGCAGGCACAGCGAGCACACCCGCAAACGATCGCTCGGGATAACACCCGGCAAACGTCCCCCTCGGCCGGGCCCGGGCTCCCGACGGGGCCTTCGGGGCCCTCGCGGCCATCGTGAGGCGAACGAAGGAAACTCGGCAACGTCTCTCCCGGCCCCGTCGGGGTTCCCTTGCGCGGCCCGGCCGGCCCGGCTCCCGCGGGCCGTGCCCAGCCCAGAGATGCCGCAGAGCCCAAATGCTCCGTGTGCCTGCCCTGGAGCCTGTGCAGCAGCTGCCGGTGTGTGCTGTGCTGAGGAGCCCAGGGCTGGAGCCGGCCCTGCACAGGAGCCCCAGCGGGGCAGGGCACAGGGGCAGCAGCCCCTCCCTCACCTGCTCCCACCCTCGGGGCACCCCAGGGTCCCCCTGAGAGTAAAAGATTTTAAAATCATGGAAAATTCAGGGAGTTAGAAAGAAAGGCTTAGTAGGCCCTGGGAAAATGTTAAAGGTAGGCCCTGGGAAATGTTAGGCCTTGTGTTTGCTAGATTGTGTGAAACTGCACTTGTGTAGTCAGTATGTGAAAAATAATAATAATTGTTAGATGTGATTAGATATAATTACTGCTTAAAGAATCATGAAAAGCTATGCTTAAGGGTTTGAGGGGGATCACAAGAAATCCATGCTTGGATTAAAACAATGCAACAATGTAAGTTTAATAATGAATATGTAAGTTACATAATTATAGAATATAAACATGTTCCGCCGGAAACCATGTCGGGTCAGATTTGGGTTTGTACCCCTGGCACCCACAGCTCTTCAATAAAAGCACCTGCATATAATCATTCTATGATTATGTGTTCCTGAACATTAACACCCCTGGCTCCCCTGGCTCCAGGACCCTCTGCCAGCTCACCGTCACCTTGTCCCCAGCAGCACCCCCAGGTTCTTCTCCACAGAAGAACTTTGTCAGATGCTTCAGGAGAGTTGATCACCATGAAATATCTGTCACTTAAACAGATTTCACTGAATATACCAACATAGGAACATTGCTTGACATTACCTTCACTGATATATTTGATATATCCACTTTCATTTCAATTTAGTATAGGAGTAAAATATTTTCCTTTCCTCCAGGGAAAAAGCAAAAAAAGAAAAAAAAAAAAAAGAAGAAGAAGAAGAAAAAGGCCAGGCTACACTTCACAGGTTTTATTGAAGTGAACTTTTAAAGCAAAACAGTCAAGAAAAAGTGTGAATATTAACCTTTAAGAAAGAAAGCGAGCGTTACAATTTTAGCATAAACTGAAGCAAGACACTTTTAATTACACATCAATACCAGCAACATTAATATGACCAGCAATAAATAGAGGGTAACCTGATGATAAAAGATAATTTTTTTTAACAGACTTTTCATGAAGAGTAAAAAAATTGTTGCACATAGGCTGAATTTCCTTGTTTCCGAGTGAGCAGTTTAAACTTTCCTGCAAGATTTTTCTTCATGCTAAAGGTAAGAGATTTTTAGCTAATATTTTGGCTTATAGGTATTCATAGAAATTACTATTTTTTCATAACTGTATAGAGCATTCCTCCACTTAAATAATCTGCAGGGGCATGGGGAATTTCTGCTTCCATGGGTAGCCCAGTTTTCATTGAAAGCAGGACAAAATTAAAATATAACCCACCAGCACTTCTTACAGCCCATCTTCCCTAGATATTTACTCAGCATCACTGCTAGAAACATTGTAAAATACAGTTCTCAACACTTTTTTCACTAAAAACATTGAAAAATGGACATGGAATACAATAAAATATGACAACTGGCTAGCAAAACTTAAACAAACCAAAAATGATCATAAGGTATGAATAAAGATTTCCCCTGTTGTAAAAACCCTACTGCCAGTTTATAGTACTTTGCATCAGGTTGGTCAAAGAAAAGTTGTCTAAACAGCACCTTCATAATTTTTGTTTGTGATATTCACAGAGCATCTACAGCTGTTCTGCCTCCTCTCTAAAGCAGCTTTTGCATCCACTGTTGTTTTCACTCTGAATCAAATTTTAAACACTCTCTGCTTTGTCCAGAAAGGCAAGGGAGCCATTTGCAATAATCACATTTTAATTCAGATGAGGAATGATAATCTAAAATCTGATTAAAGAAACTTACTGAGGGGATTTTATGTGCATAGCTTATCATCCTTGGTAGGATTGAGCTCAAGAGTGTGATTCTAATATTGTTACAAGGAATTGGCAGGAATAGAGTACACAGAGCTGGTGTGGTTATCACCAGGAACAAGGATTTTTGTTTTGGTGGGTTTTTTTCCCTCAAGAAAGAAAATTCTAAACATTTATTATACATGCTTACAGGAATCATGGAGGATGAAATATTAGAAGAGTGTACGCTCTTTTAATCTTTTGCAAAAATAATCCTCATTTACAACAACAAATGATTTACAGCTTGGCAATGCAGGCAGCAGTGTGGGCAATAAGTAAGAGATATTAACAAATTGTAAGCTGCATGCTGGTTTACATACAATGTATCTGTTGACTTTGTGTGGAAGAGGGAACAAGAAGAAAATGTTATTTTATGAAGGTGTAGCACATTTCACTCATGAACATGAAGCCTCAATCCTTCCAGCCTTTTCTTTCACAAGGGTCTGACCAGACCTGTGTCAATCTGGTTCATGAGATCAAATGATTCAGGTGTTCTTCTTTATTGTGGGTTTCTCTGAATCTCAGTCGGCAACTTCTAGTGATGGATTCATCATATTTTACATTTGTAATTTTCTAGATATTTCTAGTAATTTTTAATTATGTTATGAGTATCTAGTAATTTCTAAGTAATTATATAGATGTTTAGTTTTCTGCAAGTACATGGAGGTTATAACAAGGGGTGGGTCAGGCTGTACTCCCAGGGAACGGGGACAGGAGCAGAGGGAACGGCCTCAGGCTGGGCCAGGGCGGCTCAGGGTGGGCACAGCAGGAATTTCCCCATGGAAAGGGGGCTCGGGAGCTGCCTTGGCACTGCCCGGGGGGGCTGGGAGTGCCCAGCCCTGCAGGTGGCACCTGGAGATGGCACTCGGAGCTCTGGGCTGGGGACAAGGTGGGGACTGGGCGCAGCTGGGACTCCATGGGCTGGGAGGGATTTTCCAGCCTCTGTGATTTCAGAATTCTAAGGTCATGCACAATGTTCCTCAAACAGTGAAAGGGGGACACAAATTTTCATCCTTGCCTCAAAATGCCTTCTACTGTAATTTCTTTTATCTTTTCTGAGTTTAGGGTGAGTTGGATGGGTTGGGTTGTTGGGTATTTCTGTTTTATCTGGTGTTTTAAGTGTAAGATTTAGGTATCAGATTAAGAAGAGAAATACTTAGTTGTATTACTTTACTTATATTCAATCTAACAACAATAAACAGTAAGAATTTTTTGGGAATTCTAAAAACACTGAAAGGCTGGATGGTTCTTGGCTGCTTGTTGGGGTTTTACGATAGCAGCAACAAAACATACTATGGATTAAAAAATTGTTGTTTAAATCTGTTTAAATTGCTTTTAAACTAATTAATTTAAACCAGGGTTTGAAGAATTTATCATAAGTCAAAGGAAAAAATCAACCCGAATTCACAACTAATAAAGACTTTAGTGTTTCGAAAATCCAAAGATGTAAATCTAGCTTTTAAAGTTCCACTACAGAGTAAAAGACACTAAGTTCTGAAATATAAATTTGATTCTACAAAGTCATTAAGTGAAATTAATAAATCCGTCAACTTTTTTGGGGTAGAAAACTGCAATTTAGTTTGTTACGTAATTAGAAAACTGTTATTAAATGGAACCAGGTATAGACATTTTTAAATGAACACAAGAAAGGAGATGTTTAAGGTAGTACACAATTCATCACCTTGAAACAATACATTGTGGATGAAAGAAATGTGCATGCATTAGAAAAGTGACTATTTTCACTTCTGGAAGAAAAATCCACCTAATACCTTCCTGTCCTCATCCTGGCATCTGTCAGGTGCCTGTGGAGAGGGGAATGGACTAGGTAAACAAAATTATGTTTTTCCTGTGAAGTAAAAATGCTGATTATGATATAGATACTCGTCTGTAAATGGGTCATTGTCATTCAACTGCATTCTTTGTGTCGATGATCTTTATGCATCAAAAAAAGAAATTTAAAAAATAATAAAAAATAGTCGCCACTCAGTCCTTATGGAATGGTGAATTTGGGATGTTCCCAACATAAAATCCACCAGCTCACCCTGGACACACAGTTTCTGTGTCTTGAGAGCTGTGTTTGTGGGGAGCTGTAAATGGTTTGTGTTTGGGCTTCAGCCCCCAAATCGGCTCCTGTTTTTTCCACTTTTCTCATCCCAAAACAGTCTGTTTTGTCAAGATCACCAACACATGTACAAAACATGTACAGCTGCAGAAGAGACTGGCTGTTTTTAGACAAGTAGGTATTGAGAAGTTTCTATGTAGAACCAATGTAACTCTTCTCAAAATTCATGGAAAATATTTTTACTGTATTTTGTGTTCCTGTTTAGTTAAAATCTGGATAGGGTTAGTTAAAAATTTGGGCAAGATGGTGGAATAAATTTTAAAAGGTGATTGAAACTCCTTCAGAAAGTAATTTTCTTGTTTTTTTTTTTTTTTAATTTTAACTCCTTTTCATGGTGAAAATGTAGATAGAAGTAATGCCAAGTCATATTTATATAGATAGATTGGTTATATTTATATTTATATTTATAGTTATAGTTATAGTTATAGTTATAGTTATAGTTATAGTTATAGTTATAGTTATAGTTAGATATTTTCCTGAACTAATAATCCAATACTGGTCATTACTCTTGAATATGTAATTTCCAATCAGAGAAAAGTTTTCATCTGGATGTGGTCTTTGCTTTCAAAGTGCCCCATGGCTTCTCTTTTACTCAGATTTTGTAGAAAGATTTTGGGTCAATGTGTGGATTCTAAAGAGTTCACAGAACAGATGAAACTCAAAGTAAGAAAATATGAAAGAATATTAGAATAAAGGAAGAAAAAGTGAGCTGTGTGTTAATGTTACACTGTATAACCAGTATTAGATAAAGGGTAATTTAATTTCAGCCTTGTGCTGAGGCAAAAGTAAATTTAAATTTCTGAATTAGCTTCATTAGAATGGGTTTAATGCTTCCCTTAAAATTTTATTAAAGACAGTAGGAGGTGTTTATCCATCTCTCATTTCTGCTTCCCCTACGGTTGATTTATCAGGATTATCCATGTTCCAAAATCTCCATCTGGACAGTCAGGTGTCTGGGAATGCTCGACTGCCATCAAACCCAGCAGAATCCCTAAACTCTCATTTCCTTGGAGCAGAAATTCCTGGGTTTGTTTTGGTGAGCTCTGACACCCAGCAATGGCTTTGGCTCTGCCTGAACTCTGCTTTTCGAGCTCAGAGCTCCCCTGCCTGGCATGGGCTAAGGGGAATTGCCCTCAAAGAGCTTTTCTGGGCTGTGGCCAAAAAAATCAACAGCCTCTCTCTGCTGGCCAAAGCCAAACATAATTATGGCATTGCTGGGATCAGAGTCCCAGAGAGATTGGGACACCCTTCATAGTCTAGGTTTGGAGAAAATAATAATTTAGCAGCAGCTTTTGGCTGGTTACCACAGAATCTTAAATAAAAAAGTGAAAAATTAATGTATAAAAGGAAACATATAAGGTAGGTAGAACCTCTTCAACCAAAATCTAATGTGCAGTAAAAGAATTGTCTTTACAGGCACCATAAAAAGTGTTTTGGTTCACAGAGAACAGACCAAAGCCAGTTGGATCAAACAAATGGCAGCCTGGAATAGCTGGAATGTAACGTTGCTATATGGTAGAGGCATGAACAGCTAAATGTTCTTTTTTGTCCCATCAAATTACTGGCCAAAGCCTGGGCTTGAACAACTAAGCGAATACCAACAGATTTAATCTTGTTTGTTTGTCAGAGTGGTTGATCTAGATAAGAATTTGCACTTCTCAAGCCAAGGGTTTTGTTGTAAATGATGTATCACCAAGGATCTTGAGTGAAGGAGGCAAATTTGAAGCCAATTTATGACCACTTTGGGTTTCTGATGAGAAAATACAATATTTTGAGTAGCTTAGTGTAGAGAGCAGCTGTTTTCAGAGTGAGCATGAAGCACCTGCAGTCCTTTTGAAATGGAATTGTTTTGGGAGATATTGCAAAAATAATTTGGTGTCCACTGCAGAGGAGGCATAATATCCATTTTATAAATGTAAATATTCTTCTCCCAGAGGTTCTGTGGTGACCTTACATTTCGAATTTTTGCCCTTTGCCAGGATTTTGAGATAATACGAGCCATGAAGTCTGAAATACAGTGCTGCATTTATCAACTTCAAAAGCAATACCAGCCACTTTTAACATGTAAAAGTCCTCTTGGGACAAAACCTCTCTGCTTGTGATAAATTTTCTTTTCTCTCTGTATTCTCTTTCTCAGGAGAAGACTCTTAAAACATTTACTATTTCTCCATTGGAAATTCAGGTGCTAGGAGGGCAATATTGGCCCTTAGCTGTAGTAGTAGTAGTAGTAGTAGTAGTAGTAGTAATAATAATAATAATAATAATAATAATAATAATAATAATAATAATAATAATAATAATAATAATAATAGCAACACTGTTGGACATTTTCTACATTTTCCACCCTTTCCTCAGCTGGGGCAGAACATCTGCAGTGTCTCAATAAGACAAAGGGAATATTTCTGGGGAGATCTCTGGGGAGTTTTTGGTGGCACTTAGTCTTAATTGGAAAGTGCCTTTCATTTCTTCTGAAGGCATCATTCTACACAATGCATTTCTTTATGGGTAGAAATTATAAACGTTATTTCACAAAGCACTTTAAACCATGACAGATAAAAATGTAATGTAAAACAGTCTCAGCTTCTTATCCCACCTGATCCAGGCCGAACAAATAACACCTCTAAGGTTTTCCAGTCTTTGTTGTCTTGTGCAGTACTTTTTTTTAATGTATGTAGAAAATTTTCATGTCATTATTTTCAAGATAAGGAGCAGTATAAAATTTTATAAGCATCTCTGAAAGGGAAAGAAATTTACCAGACAGTCATCTAGGCAAATATTTCATTCTGGGAAGAAATTAAAACATTGATTCTAGCTTTGCTACTTCCTAGCAAATCATACTCAGATCAGTATTTGGTTTTTAACACAGAGATCCTGCGGATGATTAGATTTTTCTATTATAATGCCCCCTTTTTCCTAAACACAAAAAAAATCACAAAAAAACAGATTATTCATTTGTTGTCTCCTTATTTGCAGAATTTTTCTAATCAGCTCTTTTAAGTGTCAGATTCTTTTCTGTAATATGTGTATACAACATTTGAATGCTAAAAGAAAAGAGTTAAGAGGTTGATTAGTGTGGGAGCTCTATGCGCATGATGGGAATGTGACTCAAAGTCAGTGAAAGACAATGGAAAACAGAATTCCTTTGGTGGGCCAGGCCATAAATGCAAGCTCAGCAACAGACATCACTTCTTTTTTACTACAGGTGAGTAACAATCTGTAAAAAGGGCGCAAGGCAAAGATTTCCAGCTTTCTCTGTATGACACTCGTGAATCCTGAGCAAGAAAGACTGCGTGGTATTTTTTTATATTTTTATTCTGCTCCTTTTTACAAACATGCACAAGAGGAATGGTGCCTTCCTGAGGCTATTAAATAACAGGATGGGCTTACTACACTGCTCTTGAGACTAACTCCAATCTGTTTAAAATAGCTCAAAATCTTCTATCGCAATATTTTGAGATATACTTGAGGTCAGCTTAAACAACAACAGCATAAAAGTCTAACAAAACAAAACAAAACAAAACAAACAAAATTGCAATTTGAACATAAAAGTTTCATGATAAGTCT
Organism: Ammospiza caudacuta; assembly: GCF_027887145.1. Taxonomy (NCBI): domain Eukaryota; kingdom Metazoa; phylum Chordata; class Aves; order Passeriformes; family Passerellidae; genus Ammospiza; species Ammospiza caudacuta. Next base: position 3,007,666 of record NC_080632.1, on the reverse strand, counting down.
GTCTGCCATGAAATCCAAGTGATTAAAGAAGGATTGTAATTCAAATACAATATCAATAATATTCATGGCAATTTAATTTGATTTTAATTTTTAATATTTCAACATGAAGCGTTCACTTTTGTCTTCATTCTGTCGTTCTTGGTTTGTGGGTTTTATTTAAACGTGGTGTGGTATCTGAATCACAGAATACCAGAATATCTGGGGTTGGAAGGGAGATCACCTTGTCCAACCTCCCTGATCAAGAAGGTTCACCTGGAGCAAGGTGCACCAGATGGTTTTGAATGTCCATGGCAGTTTGTGATGGTTTTGAATGACCAAGCAGGATTTGGATATTTCCAGAAAAGGAAGAAATCACAACCTCCCTGGGCAGCCTGTTTCAGTGTTCTGTCACATTCACAGTAAAATTGTTTTTCTTCATATCCCAATGGAAGTTCCTCTGCATCTCTTTTCCCCATTGCCCCTTGCTCTTCCTCTGGAGGAAGATAGAAATGGAGGTAGAAATAGAGATAGAAATGTTTTACTGACTGCTAGCATGGATTGTAAATCAAGATAAGCCTTTGATCTTCACAAAAGCAAACAAAACACCACACAAAATGCCCCAAACAAACAACTAAAAAGCCCCAAACCAAACCAAAACAGGCTGTGAATAACTTTGTGACAATCCACCAGGACTTAATTTTACTACTTGCAAAAAAACCCCCACGAAAACTTAAAAAAACCCCTATGGATATGATAGTGATTATATGATCATATATGATGCATATGATCATATATATTATATGATAGTCATTATATGATTCATAAAATGGATGCCTAGAGAATGTGTAGACAGATGTTTGACATTATACGACATTATTAGTAGTCTTCCTCACTAAAACAGAGTTTTATTTCTAAGACATCCTGTTTATTTCTAGGCTTTGAATACTTCTAGCTCTAAGTCTTTCTTGTTAGTAAAGGCATTGTATTGATGTTGCCACATAAGTATTTAAAATTTATGGGGTTTTAAAGTCTTAAAAACTTATCTATGGTTATTATGTTTGAAATGGGAATAGGATTTGCAATATATGTATGAATAAAAGTTGTAATTTTTTTGTTGTTTTTGGCTGATGAAGACACTGAAATAAGGCCAAACAAAGGGAAAGAAAGTGCAAAACTTTCAATACTTTAGCTAATAAGAATGGCATTGCAGTGGCTTGACTTGCTGGGTTCACAGGATCACACAGTTCACAGAAATTATAGCTTCTAAAAATAAACAAATGAGACAAAAGGAGAAAAAAGAGCTTTACTAAAGGAACTAATTTAAAAGACAGCACATATTGTTGTCTCTTCCCAGGAAATATGTTTCCATAACTATAAAATAACTGCTACATGCAAACGTTTCAGGCGTTTTATTTCTCCTAATAACATGGAGTATTCAAAATCCATTTTTTATTTTATAAAGAAAAAGAAAGAATTTACTTTTGTTCATGGGAGGAAATTATGAGCTGGACTTACCTTACAACAAGCTGTTTTATCAGGACCTGTGGATCCTTAGGGAACAGTGACTTCTCTGCACTTATCTAGATTTGAAAATTCTGCACATTAAGGAATATTTTTCAACCAGCTTTGCATCCAGGGTGCTTGACACCACAGCAGACAGCAGGAAGGCATGGAGATTTCATGTTGGGAATTGCTCTGGGACAACTGTGGCAAAGTCATCTAAGAAAAGACCCGTGGCCAGACATTTAAATAAACACAGGTCCTCTGATTTCCATGGGCCAGAGATCATAAGCTGAGTGAAAACTGACTTATTACCTTAGGGAAAAAAAAGTCTGCAGTCTGTAGTACTGTACAAAACCTCTGAGGAGATAATTCAGGATAATGAAATACTGATAATCAGTTCTGGGACCCCAGAAGAAGGTCAATTGCCCTTATTACTGTATGAGCATGCAAATTGAAAGACAATATTTGTGTTTTCAAGGTACAGGTTTAGTAATGTTGTGCCATGCATTTGAGTCTGTGTTGATGGTACAATTGATTTATAACTCTTTATGAGTCAATTAATTAAGTGTTTGGATGGATCTATGAGGTGAGGAGCAATATCAACACATCTTCTAAACATTTATGTAGTGAACACATTTAAATATTGGCAGGAATAACAGAAGTTTAAGAGCAAAAAGCAAAGTGAAGCAAAAATTCCTTTCTACACTATTATTTTTACTATCCATTTCAATCATTTTACCACTGTCTTTTCTAGCTGAAGGAAAACATTCTTTTCAAAATTCAGAGGTTTGTTTTGAAAAAAAAAGAAAAAAAAAAGACATTTTCAGTCATCTGGAGAAATACCACCAGATTTATACAAGGAACTGAAACTGTGATTTCTGTAAAGACAAGTGAGGGATGTCAAAGCAATGTCTCAGGCCAAAGAGTCTTGAATTCAGTATTTCTGCTTTGGAAAGAATAATAACCATTCTTTCAGCAGTTCAACTAATCTCAGGGTCAAGTCCTTTACTGGAATTTCCACTGAACTGCTGGTCAATCATGGACCTAGAATTGCCTGAACCTACACACTTCAGAAGAAAATCCAGTCCCTTCTGATGTTAAATTACACTTAATGGTGTGGTAGAAAGTTTTGTCTAGTCCATTTAAGTTTTAGCTTTAAAAGTGCCAAGCAACCACAGCCATGAGCCGCTCCAAAGTTTCTTTGTGACCTATTTTTTCTTGAGAAAAATCAAGGAAATAAAACTACACATTGGAATAAGGTCTTAGTCTGATGGTTCATTTACAGGATGAGAGGTCTGGATGACAGAAAAACTGTAGTTTTTTTAGTTGAAATAGAAAAGGTGTTAATCAGCTGCATAAATTGCTAGTTAATCACCACTGGAAAGCCTGTAAGTGAAATATATGACATTATGTCCAACATTTAATTACCATATACACTTGAATTTCATTAATATCATTATATCGTTGAGTTTCAGTCATCCTGTTTCACTTCATTCATTTGCACTGAACAAGGAAAGCTTTGGGGCATGAAAGAGAAGTGGGCAAATGAAAAGTGTAATTATTTGAACACACATGGACACTTGATGGCCACCAAAGCTGCTCTCATTCCTCAGCTGGGCACGGGAGAGAAAATACAACAAAAGGGTCAAGATAAGGGCAGGGAAAAATCTCTCAGCAGCTGCTGCCATGGGCAGAGCAGACTGGACTTGGGGGAAACCAGTTTAATTAATTATCAATCAGATCTGTTTTTTTCATATTTTCTGAAAAATCCCTTCGCCAGGATTTTTTCTCCCGGGACGATGAGAAGCCTCAGAGAAAAAACAATATTATTTCATTTGCTTCTCCCTGTTTTGCTGCTTTGGAATGTGGCTGGAGAATGTTTACCAACAGGTGATTGTTTGATTGGTTTCATGTGAATTGTTTTTAATTAATGACCAATCTCTGTCAGCTGTGTTGGACTCCGAGGAGTCAGTCATAGGTTTTCATTTTTCTTTCTTGTTAGGCCTTCTGTTTGTATCTTTTCTCTTACTTTAGTACATTTTTAGTATAGCACTCATGATATGATATGATATGATATGATATGATATGATATGATATAGTATAATTAATGTAATGTAATGTAATGTAATGTAATGTAATGTAATGTAATGTAATAGAATAGAATAGAATAGAATAGAATAGAATAGAATAGAATAGAATAGAATAATATATCAGCCTTCTGAGAACATGGAGTCAGATTCTCATCTCTCACCTCGTCCTGGGGGCCTCACAAACACCACATATGTAGATTGATGTAAAAATACAATACACAGAAAACAAAAAATATAATACACAGCAGAAAAACCGTAAACTTATATTTCTATGGTTGTAGGAATATGCCTTAAGTAAATGAGAAACTGCATTGGGTAAGATAGTGAAGGCTTTGCAATGCAGGAGTGTGGTTGTATAGAATATGTTAAGAGTTTAGAAGTTATAACAGAAGCATTTGTGTATGTGTGATACAGAAGCCATTGGACAAAAGTACCCACAGTGCAGCAGAAGTAAGTAAAGGTTAGAAAGGTCAGAAAAGCAAAATAAACCCTGTGGCAACTGTCTATTGGTTTAGAAAGTTCTATATTCCATCGTAATGAAGAAACTTGTGGCTACCCTTGAGCTATGGTGAAATGCCTGCTCCTTTAAAATCTCACGTTCATGATGTTCATCTGAGCAATAAATTCTTCTTAGCCCAAAAATAGTCCCATCCCTTCATTAAAAGCAGCAACAATGATACTTCAGGAATGTATTTCCTCAGCATGGATCACTTCCTCGGGATCAATCCTTCAGGAACCTTTTGTGGGTTCCTCATGTAGGTCCTTCCTACAGGGTCAGTTCCTCAGGAACGTATTTCTCCAGCATGGATCACTTCTACGCGGTCAGTCCTTCAGAAACCTTCTGTAGGTTTCTCATGTCGGTCCCTCCTATAGGGTCAGTCCTTCAGGAACTAATTTCTCCAGCATGGACCATTTCCACATGGTCAAGGTCAATCCTTCAGGAATCTTCTGCTCACATGTTGGCCCCTCCCACAGGATCAGTTCTTCAGGAACCTTCTGTGGGTTCCTCATGTGGTTCCCTCCTACAGGATCTGCCCTTCAGGAATGGATTTCTCCAGCATGGATCACTTCCATGGGGGGGTCAGTTCCTCAGGAATGGAATTGTCCATCATGGATCAGTTCCATGGAGTCAGTCCTTCAGGACCTTTCTTTGGGTTCCTCGTGTGGGTTCCTCCTACAGGGTCAGTCGTTCAGGAGCTGATTTCTCCAGCATGCATAATTTCCACATGGTCAATCCTTCAGGAACCTTCTGCTCACATGTGGGTCCCTCCCATAGGGGCAGTCCTCCAGGAATGCATTTCTCCAGCATGGATCACTTCCATGGGGTCAGTTCTTCAGGAATTTTCCTCATGTGGGTCCCTCTTATAGGGTCAGTTCCTCAGGAATGGAATTGTCCATCATGGATCAGTTCTACGGGGTCAGTCCTTCAGGACCTTTCTTTGGGTTCCTCAGGTGGGTTCCTCCTACAGGGTCAGTTCCTCAGGAATGGATTTCTCCCGTACGGATCATTTCCACATGGTCAATCCTTCAGGAACCTTCTGCTCACATGTGGGTCCCTCCCACAGGGTCAGTCCTTCAGAAATGGATTTCTCCAGCATGGATCACTTCCAGTCCTTCAGGAACCTTCTGTGCGTTCCTCCTATAGGGTCAGCTCCTCAGGAATGGATTTCTCCAGCATGGACACTTCCATGGGGTCAGTCCTTCAGGAACCTTCTGTAGGTTCCTCATGTGGGTCCCTCATACAGGATTAGTCCTTCAGAAATGGATTTCTCCAGCATGGATCACTTCCACATGGTCAATCCTTCAGGAACCTTCTGCTCACATGTTGGTCCCTCCAACAGGATCAGTCCTTCAGGAATGGAATTGTCCATCATGGATCATTTCCGTGGGATCAGTCCTTCTGGAACGTTCTTTGAGTTCCTCATGTGGGGTCCCTCTGATAGGTTCAGTCCCTCAGGAAAAGGCTGCTGTGAGTGGTTCCCCCATGGGATCAGTCCTTCAGGCACATCCTGCCCCAGCGTGGGTCCCTTTCTGTGGTCTCAGCCCTTGCAGAACATCTGGCTGCTCCAGCGTGGGCTTCTCCCACGAGGCCACAAACCCTGAGATCAGCCCTGCTCCATTGTGGGCTCCTCTTCCCACCACAAAATAGGATGAAAACCAGGAAGTTCTACCCCAAATATTATTGAAAATTCAAATATTCTGTGATTGCAGGACACTTGAGGATATATCTGCTTTCCACTACAGGATCATTTTACTCTCCATGATGAAAAAGACACTATACAGTTTGTGGACAAAAATAATATTTGTAGGTATTATTAATAGATGATTACTTAAGATGCTTTTGCATCTTAATTCACACCCTTATAATATGCAGGAAGAAAAAAAATTCTATTTTCTATGGTTTCTTTTTCTTTTTTTCTGAAAGAGTTATCCAAAGGAGAAAAATATAAAAGAAAGTTGAAGCTTATTTTATTTTCCTTTTGTATTTTTTATGCTCCATACTTCATAAGAATGGAAATACTAATATTTTCTTTGGAATCACATAGCTATGAAAGCATTCACAAAGCAGGAAACCTACTCAAATCTCTCTTTTTAACTTTTTTAAAAGATGGAAAGGGGAAGAATAAGAACATTTATTTTCAAATCAGCTAGATCAGCTGTAAAATGAAATATCTGTGAAATGTCTCACATTAGTCACTGTATACAAATTGTAAGTATCATTCTTTTTGTTAAACATATAATTGCAGAGTGCTCAGAAATATGAGATCCATCAAAAATTGTGATTAATTACAGACATTCATGTAGGCTTTTCAAAAAATGCTGTGATTTTGCCAGTGCTTGTTGAAGGCAGTGATTTCAGCCTTTGTAGTCTTTCACTGCAGTAATAAACTGGGCAAGAAAAAAAAAAGGAAAATAAATATATAAAATATAATCATTAAAAAATCTTTTCATCGAGCAGATTCAGCAAGGCAATCCAAAGCTAATGGGAAGGAACCATTAAAGAAAATCAAGGATTCTCCTGATGTGGTAATTTCAGGGCTAGACAGGCCAGTGACAATTTTACACCTATGACTGTGGTTTGAAGGAGGTATTTTGGCATGAAGGCAAGTATCATGGGCTCCAAATTTCTCTAGGAAAATAAAACAATTCCAGTCCACTTTCTAATCACTTTTGAAGAGTCCTGAGTTATGTAGGTGTCTAAAGGGTTCATACTCCCAAGAAGAGGAAGGGGACAGTAAGATATCAACATCTGGTACACCTTTCTCAAAGAGGAAAAAGATATTTTGTCTAAGTTCATGTCATGGAACAGGCTGTCCAGGGATGTGGCCGAGTCACCACTTCTGGAGGTACCTAAAAAATGTGTAAATTTGGGTTTGTGGTTCCCAGAGATCTCCTTTCTACTCGTTATAACAGTGGGTGCACCATTTCCCTTTCTCCAGCCACCAAGGACATCACTGTCAGTCACAACTGGTCATTTGTCATGGACTGTGGCTGGGACACTGCATCGTTCCCTTGTCAGGAGCCACAGGTCTGTGCATGTTTGTGTCCATCTCAAACCTGACTTTCTCCTGTGGTGGGACCAACCTCACTCCTCCAACCTCCACTCTTGGTTTTCAGGGACTTGAGCAATGCGGGAAGATGGATTACTGTTCAAAACTGAGGGGAAAAGGATTTGTTGAGCACTTTGATGTTCCCCATGTTGGCTGTCATCAGCTTTCCTACTTTATTGACAGGGCACCAAGGTGGGCACCTTTTCTTTCACACGCATTTTCTGGCCCATGTACTCTGTAAAAGCTCTCATTATTATTAAAGTTCCTTGCCAAATTCTGTTCCAGCTGTGCTTTGCCTTTCCTAACCCCATCTCTCCACATTCATGCAGTGTCCCTGTATTCTTCCCAGTATAGACATGCCTGGTCTCATTACTTGGATATTTCCTTTTAGTTTGACCCAAAAAGTCCTTCCTGAGCCATGCTGGTCTCTGCCTCTGTTGCCCATTGTTTACATGTTGGAATTGAGACCACTTGCACTTTCAAAAATGCCCTTAAAAACTGCTGGTTTAGGAATTGTGGGAACCATCAAACCCCCTGGCAGGCTGAAAATTACTCTAAAGAAAATTGCATGGCAAATGAGTGTTTTGGTGCCTCCCAGTAAGAAATCTCCAATAACTGATGGTGTCTATGGTTTTTTTTTTCTGCTGGTTGCAGCATCTTTGCATGGTTGGCTTCTCCTGCATCCTATCCATCACTCATGAGCTCCTCATTAACCATCCCCAGAGCACAGACTCTGATATGCAGGAGCAGTTTAGGGGACAGGGTAAAGATTTTCCTTCCTCCCCAGCCATAAATGCAACATGGTTTAGGACTTCTCAGCCTCTTTCCACGCAACAAAATATGTGTTTGTAACCAAACTATCTAAATAATGATGTGGAATAGGTTGGTATGAAAGAGGATTACCGCAGTATATCTCAATCTCGTCTAATTTATAAGGATAAATACAAAAAGGTTCTGTAGTTTTTGTTTTTGTTTTGCTTTCCATGTGTAAACAAGCCTTCCTTTGATTTCAGACTTTGACAGTTTCTGTATTATCATTACATATTTCCTCAAATTTTTCTGTGCATTTTGAAAAGTAAACTGCATGCCCATGACAGAGAAGTACTGATACATATATACAGTAAACCACCTGATTTCTTGTAAAATTGCAGAATAATTTTTTACTTTGCACAATATGGCAATCCAGCACGATTTTGAGCATATGCTAAGGTAAGGAATTTATCACAAGGCAGTAGACTCTGTTCCTCTTGGCTTTCTACCCAGGATTATTGTGGGAACTCAGGGAAGCAGGGAAGGCAGCTGGCTCTTTGTCTGGGACAGACTCAGCTCTCCTTATGTCTTCTGATGGCTCCAGGAAAAGGAATTGTTCAGCAACTCCCCTCAAGAACTGCCCCAGGAATGCCTCTAAAATGGCTTTTTTTCCCTCCCCTAAGGTCAATATCCCTCAGTACATTCTGAGATTTGGTCTTTGATTTGCCATGAGGTGCTTCCTCATGGGATGGGATGGGATCTACCTTCCCTCCGTGGTTTTACAGCTCAAGGCCAAGTGCTTTCAGTCACGCCCAGTGCATCAATTTATTGGTCTCATCATCCTTGCCGGATTAATTTTTTTAATTTGCATTTTTTTAATTTGTCACGTTTCAATTTGGCCCACACATCACACCATGTCTCAGCCTAAATTGGCCAATAAAACACTCCATATTCCTTTTTCTGTCTCCACATAGTCACTTTTAAATTTTAAATATGTGAAAAAGGTTGACTGTTTTGTGTGCAAGATGCTTCTGGGTAAACCTGGTGGGTTTTTTTTCCTGCAGCTCTCCTGCCTGTGATGTGCTGACCATCCTTTATTTCTGCAGTTTCTAAGTACAATACCTCTCAGGGGAAATTATAGCTTTAATGCTGATTGGGTATATATGCCAAGGGGTAGACATGCAATTATATACATGTATATGGCAAAATTAAAAATGCTAATCTCCCCTATTTGAGGTTTTAGCACTTGAGAAAATTTTAGAGGCTTAAAGGAGTAATATACTATAATTTTTTCTTAATCATTTTAATACAGTGATGTGCATGTGAGCCACTGAACACAAACTCTGTCTCAGGGTACAACTATTTATATATAATTTCTATTTTTGAGAGAGTGCTGTCTTCACATCAGCAGACTTCCTCCCTCACCTGTCCCCAGAGCAGACTGCTGACAAGTTGTCCTGATAACAGCTTAAAAGCAGAAGGAACAAAGCGTATAAAAATATGGCATTTTGATTTATTTTTTTTAGATAACAAAGCTTAAAAAAAGACCTGACATGCTGTTCCAGGTCATGAATTCACTTGGTGTGAAACTGTGATATCGCCAAATACGTTCGCATACCTGTGCAAAAGCAACAGGTATAAATGGAAACAAAGAACTCAAGTGTTATATTCAAGGTGCTAATAAGATACAGACCTACATTTTTAGACTGAAGCATTTTTAGATTTTGACTTTTTTTTCCTTTCATCTGAGAGGGAATCAATCTTGCCAAGGGGACAAAGTGGCTTCAAAGCCAGCTGGACAGTGGAAATGGGAGATCTGTTCCAAGCACAAACTCCATCTCCCAATTTGCCATCTTTTAGAGCTGGGATAACAACACAGGCAGAGGTGGAAGGGCAAAACCCCTCCATAAACAGTAAATGGGAAAGAGCTTGCCTGCCCTTGGGATGCTGCCATAAATATTAGTAATTATTTATTTTCTTGAGGTACAACAGTACATTTATTATTTAACATCCGTGTAAACTGTTCTGCATGTGAATATCTGATTCAAGCTTCTCTGAACAGCTTTTTTTTTTTTTTTATTTGTGAGAGTATAAAATAGAACTTCCTTTAAGACTTTCATATATGTCACAGTTTAATTTTACTCCAGTTAAGTCATGGTGTTTTCACAAGGTTAAAATACAAAATGCCCCTCCAAATTTCTCATGCAATTTTTTCCCAAGAGTTCTTCTGTTTCCTTCAGCATTGGGTTAAACCTCATGTGCACAGAGGTAGCATTATTAGAGGCAGAAATTCAACAAATATTTTCACAATAATTCTTTAATTAAGATTGGGAGAAAAAGGTTGTAGCAGTAAATGACACAGGGAGTGGGTGTAGCCCAGAATTGGTTCTAGTTTTTAGTGAATTCTGAAGATGAAGGATGAAAACCCTTTCTTCTTTTTTTTTTTCTTTTTTTTTTTTTTTTTTTTCTTTTTTTTTTTCCTCACTTCTATTTAATAAAGGAAGTCATGAACACCTGATTCCCTTCTGTTCTTTCCTGGGATTTTTTAAGTACCTGAGGTTTGATAATTCAATACAGTAATGAAAAACTGGTGTTATTTATTTGTGCATCTACTCATTACTCACAATTTCCCACAGATTTTAGTCTTTTGCTCTGAATCAACGCCACCACTCAGAGCAGCTGTAAGGGGCACTCATCCTGTGTGTGTCTGGCTGCACAATGAGGTGAAATGTAAAGAAAATCACAGGTTTGTAAGGATTTTGCTGTAAATTTCACAACACAAAACAATGCACCCCATCCTAGGCTGCTTTTCTGTTTCACTTGCAAACCCAGATGAGAGAAAAAGACAGATAGGATAGTTGCTATTAAAACAAGTTTTCTGTGGCATTTAGAGATAGCGACAGCAATGTGCTGGCTTTTACAAGAATGCTCCAGAAGTTGGTGAGTTCAAGTTTTGCTTCTCAATTGCTTTGAAGAGGAAATGGCTGCGTGGCCCACTACCTCTGCATGTGCCTTTTTTGTAAGAAAACAACCCAGGATCCTTCAAATATAAACCCCCATCTGGCTAGATCATTGTGCTGCTGAACATTTTCATGCCTAAAATTTTGGGAGGGAGCACTCGGGATGTTTCAAGCCAAGTGTAGTGCACATGCAGAGCCTGAATTCACAGAACCTTTGAATCCTGGAGTCATTTGGGCTGCAAAAGACCTTAAATGTCACTGATTCCAACATTAATTTAGGTTGGACTCACTGATCTGAGGGATCTTTTCCAATCTAAATGATTCAGAGGTTCTGTAATGATTAAGACATGAGATCTCACTTGTTGGGGTACACAAAAGCAAGAGTACTTTGCACCTTATTAGCATAAGACATTTGATAACAGGATTCCTTGGCAATAGCAAACAGAACTTTGAGGATTAAATCAAGATTGCAAGAAGATCAAATCAGACTGCTTTACCAGGAAAAAGAAAATTACTTCAGACTTCTGCAAGCAAGGGATGTTTAAAATATGTAAGCTTGTTAATGTGATGATGAACCCAATCACTGTAGTGAAACATGACTAGTCTTCCTAGAATAAGTATATAGGCAGTTGTACTCCACAATAAATTTGGATTATTTGACCACCTCAAAGTCTTCCCTGTCTCTCCTCATCGTCGATACTCACTTGGTTTGCTTGTAACAGATTCCTTCTTTGAAAAAATTTCTGCTCAAGAAAATAAAATGTTTTGGTTTATGTTCTGTAATTGCAGAGGCTGCACTGAGAAGAAAACTGCAGATGAATCACAGGTTTCTCCTCTAGGAAAAAAACTACACGGGATGCCCTGTGTTCTGCTGCTACCCAGATATACATTTTTTAACTAGAAATTGCAATTTCCCCCTTGCAAGATCCAGAATCTTGGTGTGGCCACGCAGTAGGCACTGTCTGCTGGGTTCCACCCTTCACAACTGTGACACACCGTTTTGGGAGTCACCTATAAGCAGAATAAACATTGCTTTTATGTTGGTGCCAGTCACTTGAGACAGAAAGGCCGAGTCGCCTACAGCAAGGGCAGAGTTCTCTCTACACCTTTGCCATGTTCATGGCGTTTGTCAACTTGGTCATGAGTTCTGCCAGGTCAGATTGGGAAATTAGGGGTCTCATATCCATAAAGGAATAAATTCTCCCCTCTGTGAGGGTGCTGAGGCCCTGGCACAGGGTGGTCAGAGAAGCTGTGGCTGCTCCTGGACCAATCAATGACAGTGTCCAATTCCACGTTGGACACTGGGGCTTGGAGCAGCCTGGCATGGTGGAAAGGGTCCCTGTCATGGGACACCTTGGTTTTTAAGATCCCTTCCAGCCCAAACCTTTCCACGAGATTCAGTTTCAAATCTGTGGCACAGACATGCAGTATCTAAGTGTCTCTTGATTGGAAAAGTGAATATCCATCCCCTAGAAAAGTTCCGTTCCAGGTGGGTGAGCTGTATGAGTTTTTTCACACAGTCAGCTGAAAGGCCTGTGCTCCACTGGTGCTGTGCCAGAGTTTCAGTCGTGCTGGAGCCAGAACTCTTCCACCCACCACAGAACTAAATCTTGGCTTACACACCCTCTAGCAGGCAGGCAGGCTCAGATTAAATCCTGGGATACTGTCAGAACCCAGGACATCCCTCTGTCTGTCCGTGCTCAGAGAGCCTGGCACCGAGCCCAAGATGCCCCTGTGGGTTTGGTTATGACCCATGGAGCAAATTACCAACCTCAGATGAAGATCTGCAAGTCACAACAGTTCAGGTAGAATGATAGTGAAGTTATCACGGGGTGGAAAAGTAGATTTTGGGGCTTTTGGTATGGGGAGGCAAGACAGAGAGATCTGAGCATGTCCAGCCTTATTCCTTCTTCTTCTTCTTGGCCTCCATCTCCTGCTGTGGTGTTGGCACTTTTGGATTGGTTTAGAGTAGAAGCTCACTGTCTAACATAGGTGATAGGCACTGGAAAGTTATTGTAAATATTATATACAAAGTTTTTAGTTTAAAGATGTAGCACTGCCCTGGGGGCAGGCAGAGTGCCTGGAACTGTCCTGTTGAGCAGACCTGGGCAGGACAGGAGAGAGAATTTTATAGATAAGGAACAATAAGCAACATTGAGACCAAGAAATGACGAGCCCTGACTCCTTCTTCAAGCGCCGGGCTGGGAAAAGAGACTTTCTAACACATCTCAGGGTCACTGTGAGCAGCAGAGACCCTGAGAGGACACGCCGTGCCCCAGGCCCGGTGGTTCAGGCATCTCTGGCAGCTGGGATCCAGATTTTCAGGTGAGCTGAATTGCCTTCAGTAGGAGATGACTGAATGAGCAGAAGGTGTTCATTAGAAGAGACCATCATTGATTAAGCGCTGGATCCTTCCTGCTGGAGTGCTGCAAGGAGCTGTGTTCCACCAGAACAATTCATAAGAGAAATCTGCACACCCTCTCTCTTCTGGGAAGAAACAGAGCTGAATTCTTGGGGTTTAATCCAATGATTGCCTTAAGATAAAATAAGAATATTCCTAAGACTTGGCATCCCATTTCCTCCACGAAGTTCATTTCACAAGTCGCATTTCCATCACAAAGATCACAAAATCTGTTTGCAAACACAGGAGTTCTTCATCCTTCACCTTCTTCCTGAAAGAAGATGCAGCTCTCTCCCTGTGTCCCAAACCCTGGCTCCTATTTGTAGGTTTTAACCTCTGAGTATGACAGTGAAGGGAAAATGGGAGACAGGGCAAGTGTCCCCATGTCAAATCTTGCCACCTTCAAGGGCTTTCTCTAACAAATGCATTATTATGGCCAAGTATACCTTCAGATCCCACTCCATACTCAGCAAAAATGACTCTCCCTCCTTATTGTCATGCCAACATGAATATTGTCATGTTCTGAATGCACCAACACCCACAGGCAGCTGCTTTGGGCTTTTGTGCAGCCGCCTCAGTTTGCCAGTCACGTACTGAATGCTTATTTCTGTCCTTCCCCATCTTTGTCTTTGCTCTCAGTTATGCAGAGCTCTAAAGCATCCCTGTTGCAGTTACATTTTTGACGAGGAGGAACCCAGATCTTCAGTAGTTTCATGTGGGAATTGAGAATTACAGCATCATTTAAGTAAAACTGACTCCACATTGCGTAGGAACTACGCAGGGATGTTAAAGATCTCGTTTTTTGGCATCTCAAACAAATTCCAGGTCTGGGAGGCATGAAAATGATTATCCTCAGCCCAAGATTCTTGATCTCTAAGGGCAAGCTCTTAACATTTCTTTTTTGTTTTTTCCCCTAAGCCTTATTCACACTTTTATGATCTGAATGACAGAAGTGTGAGGTTCACTTGCTTGTTTTACAGCTTAAGGACGAAGAAAGGGCAAGCACCATGTGGGTGAGACACAGAGAAACTCAGACAGAGCTTCAGGGAAAAGGTCACTGGAGCAAATAGTAGAGGAAGCTGCTCAAATGAGTGAGAGATGGTGGCAGATTTTGGTGTGAGAGATGCAGCAGGAAGTCAAAAATGAGAGCATTGCTTTATGAGAAGAAACCAGAATGACTCACATGCCTGTTGGAAATAAACTGTTAAAAGCAGAGAGGATCTTTTTGGGCACATGGGTACAAACAAAGAAAACAAAACAAAACAAAACAAAACAAAACAAAACAAAAAAAAAAACCAAACAAACCAACCCCCCCCCCCCCCCCAAAAAAACAACCAAAATCCAAAACCAAAAACAGCAACAAAAAACCAAACCAACCAACCAACCAACCAAAAAACAACACCAAAAAAACACCCTAAAATCTCACAACCAGCCAGACAAGCCATGATGAATCTGAGCCCCACAACCCCAAACTTAAACAGCTGAGACAGGGGGAGGACATTTTTCAAGCCCTCAATGTGCTTTTATCTTCCTGGGTTTGACAGTCCGAGTGTGAATCAGGGATTACTGAGTATTAGAAGGAAAAATCTGCTTGAGCATGACAACAGCGCTTGCAATTTCATAAATATTCCAGCCCAGCTTTGGTGGTGAAGAGTGTCTTTTTCAAGTATGTGCACGGCCTGAGAATTGATTGTCTCCACCTAATGTTCCTCTTTAGGGCCTCTACTCAGCTGCAGAGTGGAGAACAGTAGATCAGAATCAAATATTTTATAGCAGCTGAAAGCAGATGCCTGTCTGGGAGATCATGTGCATATAGATGTTAAATAAAATAACTAACAGGAATTTACCTGTTTTACCACAGAAATGCATCCTTGCCCGAGAAGCAGGAAGGCGCTGGCTTTGCTGATTTGTCCAGTTCTGAAAGAATTTTTAGCAACAGCTTAGTCATTTAGTCCAGAACATACTGATACAGATTACCACCACAAGAGGCTGAGATGTCACTTAATTTTCTCCCCTCATCCTTAGCCTTTCTCTTCATACTCAGAGGGAAAAATGTAATAATTTTAGAAGTGGACCTATTGTTACATAATGGGTTGTTTACAAGCTGCAAAACTGGGAACAACAATATTTGATAATAATTAAATCACTGCACTATTTTGGATTTTGTAATTACCTGAAGCTTGTTCTGTTTCAACCAAGGCACTGATACTTTTATAATTGTTAATGTACTGAAGTCTGAAGACCACCACAAAATTCTGCAAAGTCAGTCTGAAATGGTGGTGTTTGGTACAAGAGGGTGCAGCCTGTGCACAGTACAGGACAAATGAAAGAATTTTCTTAATTTCATCTCAATTTTTGGCATTTTTAAAATGTTAAGTTTTGTTGTAAATTCATTTGCTACAAGTTCTTGAAGGGTAACAAAGGGATTTTTTTTTTTCATAATTCTCACAGATTATGTACAATAATGATTTTGTTTATTCCTTTTTTAATCTTTTTTGGGTTTTCGGTTTTTTGTGGTTTTGTTGTTGTTATTGTTGTTTTTGTTTTTGGGATTTTTTGGGGTGGGGGGGTTTTTGTGTCTGGTTGTGTGCCTTTTTCCATATTTGTATTGGGATCCTGGAGTATTTTAAAGATCTGTAAACATTTTTTTTGGTAGGATTTTTATTTATTTATTTAAATTAAAGAATCAGTGTTATGCAAGCAGGAAGGCTATATTGAGGAGGATAAATTAGAATGCACAGTATGGATGGAGACATTGCTGTAGTCTAAGAATATCCAAAACATTGAAAAATCATATCATCCTTAACTACTTCTAATTTTTCTACATTTTAAAGTAATGAGCTTTAATCTGGAGTTACTCAGTGAAGAACAGTTTTCAACAATGCACTGTAATGAACTAAATGTTTTGCTCCACAAATTCTCTTTAAAAATTGATGCATGCAATATTGGTAGGCTAATTGCACACATTTCTGGGAATTATTTTATTCTTCTGCCTTGAATACTTCAAGGATGACTTTGTTACCTGGGACAGGAGTTGCACTGGGTGATCCTTGTGAGTCCCTTCCAGGTCTGGAGAGTCTAATGGGTAATTCTATCCAACAGTGGGGTTCAGTGGCCATATTTTATTCTCCTCGTTCAGCATTTCACAATGAGAGTCTGCGGGGTGTTTTTGTATCATATTTGCATTTCCACCTTTCTTCTCTCCATCTTTCCCCAAGAGAGAATGGATTTTGCACCACGACAGGATGATGGCAGTACGTAATGTTTAATATTTCTAAAACCGGCTTTAGGGAAATCACTAGCACAAGGGGGTTTTGATAACATAAAATCATAGAACCAAATTATCACGGAATGGTTTGGGTTGGAAGGCACCTTAAACCCCATCCAGTGCCACCCTGCCATGGCAGGGACCCCTCCCACTGTCCCAGTGTCCAGCCTGGCCTCGGGCAGTGCCAGGGGTGCAGGGGCAGCCCCAGCTGCTCTGGGCACCCTGTGCCAGGGTCTCACCACCTTCATTGTGAGGATAAAATGCTCCCTGTAGTATCCAAAGCTTGATGTTATAAAATTATCAGGTTTGAGAGGCATCATATGTTATTATACATAGGAAATAGATCATTTGAATGTAAGCAGAAATGCAATACACGTGTCACAGACATATTTTGTGAAAAATCCTTTCTTTAGGATTTTTCTCCCTTCTGAGAAGCTGTGGCCTCAACAATAAAATGTGAACAATGTTTATCTGCTGCTGTGGAATGCAACAGGTGCACCTGTGATTGGTCTCCTGTGGATGTTTGGATTTATGACCACTCACGGCAGAGCTGGGTCTCGCTCTCTGCTGAGCCACAGACCTTTGTTTATTCATTCCTTTTCTATTCTTAGCTTAGCTAGCCTTCTGAGAACTTTCTCTCTATTCTTATAAGTATAGTTATAATGTAATATATAGCATAAAATATTAAATCAAGCCTTCTGAACATGAAGTCAACATTCTCATCTCTCACTCTGAAAAACCCTTGCAAGCCCTGTAACACACAGGTACCATCAATGCCTCAAAAAAATAACAACCGGAAAGGAAACCACCAAGAAGCCCCTTCAATAAATTAAAGAATGAAAGAACCAAAACTGCCCTAGCAGTTTTGTGTCCACATTAGTAAAATTATTTCTGTCTCTTAAATACTGTTTCTAGTAAAAATTTGGTCACTAGCTATGGATAGCATGTTATTGGACAGTAGATCTGAATTTTAGTCCATAGAATGACAGAATATTTGGGGCTGGAAGGGATCTTGGTTAACAGATGGTCTTTAAAGACAACGAGTTGCAATTAGAGGGGAAAAAAAAGAGATTTCCGTTTAAATGTGTTTGGTTTTGTTCCTTTTCCTCGATCAATCTTAGAGACTAAAGGAAACCCTGTAGTGTCCTGTAAGGGAGCTTGAAGCATTGTGGGAAAACTGGAAATGATTTTCTGACCTGTAGCCAAAAGGGATGGTGTGTCCTCTGGTGTGTCTCAGTAAATTATCACCATTGGGGAAACACCCAGAAAATTGGGGTTTGTGGAAAATATGTAAGCTCACATTAGTTGCAGAAGTTCTTCTCACAGAATATTTGTTTATTCTTACAAACTGTAACTTCCAAACTGCAGTCTTCAGGTCAAACTTCTGACATCTGCAGGCAGACAGCATGACTAACCCAGCCAAGATGTTATTTATTTTAGACTTCAGCCTTACATTAATTTTTGTGCCAGCAAAGACCTTCAGCAGTAGGCTTCACTGAAGTCACTTCAATTCAATACATAATTCAGGAGAGGTTTTGCAGTTTTATATATGTGTTTACTTATACCTGCATGCTTTCCTTTTATATTTATACGTAGATTATTCACTGCCAAAATACTTTTGCAAAACTTTATTCCGACGGTGTTTATTTGAAATGGTCAATAAATAATGTCTGAGTAAGTGTGTGAAATTATTTCACATTCCTGCTACAAAAATACATAAATTAGAATCACATAACAGATTTCAGAAAAATCTATACTGGAATGCAAAGCAGTTTATTTTTGACAGGAGACACTTTTAGGCATTTAACACATTCATTTTTACTTGTCAGCAAAATAATTCTTGGGGAAAATAAGTTTTAAAGCAGTTGTCTGTTCTTTTCTTTCTGTGGACTTTCAAGATTTGCTTAATTTATCCAGGGGGAGACTCTAGGTAGACTCCTGATAATAAGGAGAAGAGAATATGCATTATTCAATGGATTGACCTATATGCAAATGAACAGAGCATAAACATTTTAATCTAAAAGTGCTTTTGCTTACATAATTGTGAAACCACCAAAACTGCACCTCTGAACTGCACAAAATAATACTGGCTTTAATTAATTTGTTCTGAGTGGTGTTTTCAGACAACAGAGTGTGATGGATGGAGATGAGGTCTGAGAGCTGCCAGCCCTGGATTCCTGCTCTTGGTCCTGGCTTTCTGCCAGAGGGAAATTGAAGCCTTTTTGAGCTAAGGTTTCTTTTTCCTATTAAAACTGTAGATTGCATTACTGCAAAGCATTTTTGAAAATGGTGGTTAATGCATTTATGTGTTTGATTTATACACGAGGACGATAACAGCATGTATGTCTTCATACGCGTGTCTGCTTAAAACCATGAAAAACGTTCATCTTTCTCCAGAGATATATAAATTCCTTGTAAAACATTCCTTTTTCTGAAAAGAGACATCATTTCCTTGTAAAACAAATTGGGTGTTTCCACTGTGAATGTCCTCTGGTGTGCTTTTACAGATGTAAATTCACAGATTAAACATTTTTGTGTTCTCAATCATGCCTTGTGTTCTCTATTCATATATGCAGAACCATATATGAATCAACTGTTTCCTTGAATAGTGGGATGAAAATAAGAACAAAAGATAACATATTGTTCCTATTTAATTAAATATGAAAAATTAAGTGGTCCTCCTAGAAACTATCTCATTTGTCCTCATTTTTATACCAACTTTATGGAGGAATTATATTTTTTTTTCTTAGGTATTTTTAGCCTTCTTTCTTAAGAGCTTGTATAGAATTTTCTCTAACAAAAGAACATAATTTAGGAGGTGTTAAAACTCCTTCTTACTCATCATAAAATCATCATGTTATGCATCATTGAGCAGTCTAATATTCGGAAGGTCAGAGAATTTATATATATGTATATATATATATATATATATACACATTTATCTCACTTCAAATTTAGCAGAAAGTACATCTCTCCCAGTCACTTTCATGTCAATAAATCCCAGCCTACTAAAAAGCCAGAAAGTGATAGGCATCTGCAGAGATTGCCTCACCCTAGCCCATGAGTAGAAATACAAAAACAAGGAAATGTAAGAACCTATAAATTTCCACCTACATCCTTTGAAAAACGTTGAAACATATTAGCTGGTTTAATTTAGAGGGACCACTTTTTTTCCCTGTAACTATCACCCCCATATTGCTTCTATTGAAATATTGAAATATTGCTTTTCAAAAATTGTTGGTTTAAGAAGTCCACTTTTAAAACTGAAGAAAAAGCCTTAGGAAAAAGCATCACTTTTATTTTTTTTTTTTTGTTCATGTGTGTGTGTTTGCTTTTTTTTTTGTTTGTTGGGATTTTTTGTTTGTTTGTTTGACCTTTTGTTTGATTTTGGTTTTTCTGATTTTATTTTTTTGGTCTTTTGGGTTTTTTTGTTCTGATTTGGTTTGGTTTGGTTTGGTTTGGTTTGGTTTTCTGGGCCTTTAAATCTCTGAGTGTTCATTTGCTCTGCTCAAAGGAAAGCAGACATCAACCTCAGACATTCCTTTCATGACACACTGCCAGGGCATGTGTTTTTGTGTCAGAAATGTAGCTCCATATTGAGAAATAAGCATGGATTAAAGTGTCCCATAGGACATGAAACTGAGGAGAGAGAGGAAAATGACTTTGTCTAGGTCCTTTATTATATTCCTGGCAAATTGCCTTTCTTCATGTCTTCTTTTATCTTTTTTTGTTTCTATCATGGAGCCATGGAATGGTTTGGATTGTAAGAGACATTAAAAAGCTCCTTTTAACACTTCAGTCTTCCATATCATAACACAACACAGCAACTCATTTAAGCTATTTTCTGGTAATTTCTTACTTCAAGTACATCTTACTTTGTACGCAAAAATATGGACACCCACTCCCAACCCAGCAATCCAAATTCCAAGAGAATTAAAGGAGAAAATCCGGATATAGTGAAGTTTAGTGTTTATCCCAAATTGCATTTGTTAATTTGTACCAGTTTAAAACCCTTACTCTGATTTTTTACTGTGCCTGAGGTCTCAGTTGGTCAGAAAATCAGTTTCACATGGTGTTTGATTTAACCTCCATGCTCACTTCAGAATACAGCATAGAGCAATTGAAATATTTTGATGCAGAAACACAGCTTCATCTCCCTTTTTTTAAAGCTCTCCCATAGAGATTAAAAACACAGCTCTAGAGCAATGTTATCCTCATAAAACCCCTATTTAGAAGCCCATCTGTCCATGCCCAAAGTTTTCTGTGCCTACCTTTCCTCTTGGCAATATATGCACCATTACCTCTTATACTTAATAAATCATTGGTCTTTAAAGTGGCCATCAAGTTTCTGGTTTGCTGTTGCTGATGAAACATAAGATGGAACAAGCCAACTCAAGCTCCAGATGTATTATTGCATACACTTTATGCCTTTTATGGGATCCTTATTTTAATTTTATAAAGTTGAACTAAACATCACTTCATATAAGAAGTAAAAATCTGTAGTCTTGTTGCTCAGGGATATTAAATAATAAGTTTCTTATATAAGAAAGAAGATGATTCAAGATTTAAAATGCCTCCAGAAACTTCTGTTCTGCTTGCAGACTCGTCCCCCACATGGATGCTCTTTAATAAAAAATAATAAATTTTTTAGGCACTTCTTCCTCCAACAAAAAAATCCCCAATGGAAAAAGAAACAAATATCAACACAATCCTTCCTGCTACCCATTGTTGAGGTGAATGCTCTCCACCTGGGGTGAAGCTCTCACGGATGTTTTAGCATACACTGAAATAAACTATTTCTCTCCCCAAAGACCCAAGTTACCAGCTTGTTCAAGACTAAATCCCCAGGAAAAAAAAAGCTTTATGTTCATGCTGGACATTGCAGTTGCTCCTGTTAAACCCTACACCTGAAGGAAGTTTGCAGTTTCTCTCACAGAATTAGGTGTTCCCAGTTTTCATTATGACCGAGGATGCCAGGCATGGTAATTGAATTCTATCCCAGCTTTTGGCACCCCTGAAGGCTTTGCATCACTGAGGTGTTGGCTATGCTATGAGTGACAAAAAAACCCACAGCTCATGGGCTGTGTATTTGTCATCCAACAGAAGAAACCTCTGAACATCAATCACACAAAAGGAAACCTCTGAATATCGATAATATCACAGCTCTGTTGCTTTCTGACATTCTGTGTAGTGACTGTTTGTACTTAACTGCAAATGCACCTTTTAAAGTTTTTAAAAAGAGATGTACTTTCTAGAAGCCTGGAGGAGCAGCAATTATATAACAGAGAAAGAATTAATTAATTCCTATCGCAAAATTCCAACGTGGCTTGTTAGAAATCTTGCTGATGGAGGAATCCAAAGTACTGCAATTTTATTTCACATAGGAATACAAATTTCAGGTCCTTCCTCAAAAAGTTGCTTTATTCAAAAAGTCCAACTTGCTAAATAAATTTCTTGTGCTGTCACATCTTGCCTGTAGTTCAAAATGTGCAGTTGGAGTTCAAGAGAACACGTGTAGGAAAGAGGTGGTAGAGGTGAAGGTTGCACCCCATGGAAAGTTGAATTTTAAGTGTTTTAGAATATCTGGTGGGAGACTGGAGGTGATCTTTACAAATTCAAACTAAAGATTTTGTTTAGGAGGAGGCTCCTGCCAGACCAGTTTTCCCTCTCCAGTCCCATACCACTGACATGCATTACTTTAGTTTGAAAAATAAATCAAAATCAGGATCTGTATGTTTTTTCCTGACTTTCTGCCTTTTCCAGCCTGGAGACTTATGTTTTAGTCTTGTGGAAATCAGATCAAAAAGATGGGACAATGAGCATTGAGGATGTTTTTGAATACAGGAAATGCAATGCTGTCCTGGGCAGCTGCCAAAGCTCTGGGACAGCTACTGCTATGGAAATGCATAAATCTGATATAATTCCATACAAAATACTGTGTATCTCCCCATCTCTTTAGCTCTACTCCTTCCCAGCCTTCAACCATCCAGTTTTCATGGGTTTTTATTAAAAAAGAATTTATAGTTTTGGCACACAGGTTAGTTAATTGTTTTGTCCAGCTTGAATTTTATTCATGAAAACTGTGTGAACAGAAAGAAAAATTAAAACTGCTTGAAAGCCTTGTGCCTTCAACAGTAAAAGGTCAACCACTAAAAAAAATTACATTATTTCTGTGAAAACACTGACATATTAAGCTCTCCTGATTTAGTTATTCAGATGGTCTTGTGTGATTTTGGTACAGTTGAGAGAGGTAGGACTGGAGGAAGCATGGAAAAAAATACTACTAAGAATACATTTTACTGTCCAAAGTGTAAATATATTCAAGTAATAAATTTTTCAATGTTGTAAGCCTGTGTATGAGATACCACTAGCATTGCTGCATATTTTTCTTTTTCTTTTTTTTTTTTTTTTTGTCTTTTATTTCTACTGTGTTAAACTTGAAACTTCTATAACAAGGTCTGCCACTTATCAATGGTTCCCATGTTCTCCTTCATCAGTGAAGGAGCTCTGGGGTGATTTGGGATCTGTTTCTTCAGGCAGCATCTGAGCATTTATTCCATCAGAAGCTGTGGAACATATTCAGTAAAGGTCACATGAGAAGATACAAATTCAAACTGGGAGACACTGATTTTAATTTGTTTTTTTTACAATAAATTACAGCCTACGTGTCAGGAATAATGCCTCTTCCATGGCCTACACATGTATATATAGAAAGCAGAAAATTGATTGTATTGGTGCGTAAGTAAGAAATCTACAAAAAAAAGATGAAAAAAAAAAGGGAAGAAATCTACAATAAAATATTTTACTGGAGCTAAAAAACTGCCACTTTTAAAATTTGTATGTCAATCAGGAGGGAACCAATTTATTCTTCTTTTTCAGAAACAATGAATTTTTTGCAGAGTATTGGTAACATTAGTCACGAGCAATATAAGTAGCAATAGGATTAAAAAAACCAACAAACAGCAAAGGGGTACCAAAAGAGAGATGTTCCTTCTGCTTTCCGCCCTAGTTTTCTGTACAGGAAATTTATGGTATTTTAGCAGCAGGGCTGAGGCAAGTTCTGTTTGACTGCAGTTCTTGACACACAAAGCATCTGGCTGTAAAAGGGCTTTAAAGGATATTTTCCTAGCTAGGGAACTGATGGGAATGGATTGCATGAAATGAAGTGTGGGAATAGGATGAAAGATAAGGGGAAGGGAAGGAAGAAGAAGGCGAGGAGGCAAAGTTAAATACCAAATGCCTTAATATATGTGATGGGAGGTGAAAATATAGGGAGAATACAGGGGAAAATGACAGAAAGATCTCAAAATACAGGGGGACAGTGAGGGTGGCTCTAGGGGAGTCAGCAGACACTTGCCTTTTCCCCTTCAGAAAGAATCCACACAATGGCAGCTAGGATAAATTCTACTAAATTGTCTTCAACTGTCATAATAAATTATCAACTTTGCCAGCTTCCTGACTATTAGTTCATAACAGTAAACAATCAAAAATCCTGTTTGTTTGTTTTTTTTTTTTAATGTAGGACTAGATGCTGAAGTGTTCTCAGAGCTTGCTTCAAGATACTCAACCCAAGGCATCTTGCCATCACATCTGAGAACTTTTCTTGCTTTTTTCTTTCTTCTCTTTCTTGCTTTCTTGCTTTCTTCTCTATCTCTTTTCTTGCTTTGCGTAGTCCTGCTGTTCAGGTCAGTCTACACTGCCCTCTGAACAAAGGTACCTCCTTCCTTCTTACTGTTTATATTAAAAAACCACAAACAAGGATATAAGATATTTAGATAATTTTGAGGAGAGGTTCTGATGAGGAAACTCATGATTAGTTTGATCTCTAATGTTAACAACTGTTGGGCGTGTGAAAGATTTTAGCAGTAGGGAGCTGAGTGCCTTGAGAGGTTTTCCTAGCAGGGAGTTCACACCATTAGACTTAATTCATCCTATGGATGTGTGAATTACATTTTTTTCCCTTCCTGCTAGTTGGATAATAAGGCAATAAAGCTTTCTGATGTGTTAATGTGTCAGATTGGAATGTGCTGAGCTGGGTGATGAAGATGACTTAAAAAAGAGATTTTTCCAATAGTGAAGTTGAGCTGCTTGAAACCAGTGGTTTGAAAACATGGTAAAGGTAATGGACCATTAATGATGATGGAATGATGTAACTGAACTGATTGAATAGGGTTTTGTGAAGGATGGTATGATACAGTATAATTTGTAGAGATTATATTGTTTGAATTCTCCAATGATACTTTCCTTTTTTCAAGAGAGGTCCTCATGAATTTTTAAAAGATTTTCCCGTTTCCCATTATTTTGTAAAATATCAAGGCAGTACTGAAAGTAAACTAGCAAAACATCCCTTTGACTAACACAGAATTAATTCTAGTCACAAAATTATATTAACCATAAGTACTGTTTGCCATAGTTATAACTCTAAACCTATTTTCTAACTATTTCCTTCAATTAGTCAAAATAACAAACTTAAGTCAGGCTGCATGACCATAATCTCAGTTCAATCCAACTGTCACTTGGTCACTGAAATTACTATAATTTTCATTTAAGGAGGTATTTCTTGTTACTTCATTTCACTGTGTTACTCCCTTCAGCAATCATTTTCAACAGACAAGGAACAGCCCTGGAAAGAGTTTATATATATATATGTATATACACACATACATACATACATACATACATACGTACATAGAAAATTAAATATTATATATATATATATATATATATATATATATATATATATATATAAATACCTATGTATCTCTATCTATAGATCAACATATATATGTTATATATGTATAAATTTGTATAAATTAAAAAAATATATAAACATGCATAGCCATTATATTTTCAACTTATTTTTTATTCAAGCTCAGTTAAGAGGAAATGAAATGTTACACTTATGAAGGCATGCCAAGGGGAAAAAAAAAAAAAACACAAAACCAAACCAACTTTAAAATGTACTTTCTGTGAT
This sequence comes from Ammospiza caudacuta, assembly GCF_027887145.1. Classification (NCBI taxonomy): domain Eukaryota; kingdom Metazoa; phylum Chordata; class Aves; order Passeriformes; family Passerellidae; genus Ammospiza; species Ammospiza caudacuta. The sequence continues at coordinate 2,982,190 of NC_080632.1, read as the reverse complement.
GTTTACCAACTTTTTTCCTCCCTGCAGTGCAACTACATTTACTAAAGAAAAAATGGAGAAAAAATAGAGAGCCTTATGTACTCTTTTCTTTACCAGTATTAGGGGATTTGAAGCAGAACTGTTCTGCTGAAGAAATTCAATCTGGCTCCAGGGGAACTGCCTGAGAGTACAGGGATGGCTCTGGTGAGCCAGGAACTGTTGTAGTTGTTACAGGAACAAGAGCAACCAACCAACCAAACAGGTGGGGACAGAAGATAGGAAACAAAGCTGTCCCTGAGCCATGAATATCACCAGTGAGGTGTGAGACTCCAATTTTGCAGGAAATTCTACTTGCTTGATTCCTTTGCCATTGTGCCTATCATGTTTTACCAAACACATGCTGATAACTAGAATAAAAAAATAGTACCAACATCTAAAAAGAAGCTCACTCAGAAGGGAGGGGATGACTAAACCATGAAAACTTAATGTGGTGTTTAAAGCCTCTCATGTGGGTGGAAAAAAGCCCAAGAACATGGTGGTCCAGAGACATAAATTTCAAACCCGAGACAGGACTTCAAATGCGATCTCCATTGAGAAGGGTGTAGAAGTCAAGAAAACTCTTGACTTTTTGCAAGAGTTCACAGTATAGCATCTAGGAAATGAGTCCTGAAAGCAAACACAGGGATACAGAATCACAGAATCATGGAATGGTTTGGGTTGGAACGAACCCCAAAGCCCATCCAGTGTCACCCTGCCATGGCAGGGACCCCTCCCACTGTCCCAGTGTCCAGCCTGGCCTCGGGCAGTGCCGGGGATGCAGGGGCAGCCCCAGCTGCTCTGGGCACCCTGTGCCGGGGCCTGCCCACCCTGCCAGGGCACAATTCCTCATCGCCAAGATCCCGGCCGGCCCTGCCCTCCGGCACCGGGAGCCGTTCCCCGGCCGCCGTCCCCGCGGCCCTCGGCAATCGTCCGTGTCCATCTTTGCCGCGGCCCCTTCGGGCCCCGCGAGGCCGCCCCGAGCTCGGGCCAAAGCTTCTGGTGCCCGGGTGAGCGACGGCAGCCGTGGCAGCCTTTGGTGCCGGCGGAGCCGCTCCATCCCCGTGCCCGCGCCGGAGCCTCCTCTGGCCCGGCTGCAGCAGCTGCAGCTCCTTGCTGGGCTGGGCCGGGGCTGGGGCAGCTCTGCAGGTGGGCTCTGCCTGAGGGGCAGAGGGGCAGAATGGCCCCTGCCCTGCTGCCCCCGCTGGGCTGGGCCGGGCACGGGGCTCGGGGCTCGGGGCTCGGGGCTCTGGGCCTGGCACAGGGCTTGGGGTCCCAGCCCAGCCCAGGCTTTGGGGTCCCAGCCCAGCTCAAGCTTTGGGGTCCCAGCCCAGCCCAGGCTTTGGGGTCCCAGCCCTGCCCCACAGCACCCCCAGGGCTCCTCCAGGGCTGCTCCCTCTGCTCAGCCCAGCCTGGATCCAGCCCTGGCCTGGTTCAGCCTCCTGAGATCCCCACGGGATCCCCTGCGGGTGTCCAGGTCCCTCTGGATGCCATCCTGTCCCTCAGGGCTGTCACAGCACCCTCTCATGATGCCATTCCACTGCTGAAGCAGCTTATTTAGAATGAAGCTTTGGTTAATGCTGCTGTGGATTTCTCAGAGAGGAAGAAAACACGAGGAGTTTACGGCTACAAATCATTCAACAAGCAGACACAGCTGCGGCCCGTCTGCAACAGAGAATGATGAAAACAGTGAATGAGGAAGAACTTGACAAAATGACCTGTGTTTTTTTACTTTTAACTTCTCCAATTATTCGTCGTGGACCAAAACCGAAATTTTCAGGCAGTATTTACTGTATTATAAAAATAATTGGTGACAGTACAAAGTATAATTTCACCATGAGTTTTTAAACATTTCAAAATGCCACAGCAGAAGCAAATCATTGTTTCTCCAACTACTCATGTCAGATTGACTTCAGGGCATAAATAGTTTATATAATGCAATTTAGACTATGAAATTCTACACAGTCTTAATCTTACATATTTCAAGTGCTTAGGAGAAGAGAATGTGTATCATCACCTGCAAACAGTGATCACAAAAGGTTCAGTAAAACAGGTGGTTTTAACTTCATTATATTAAATCATATGAGTATAAATGCTCATTCTATTAATTTTGTAGTAGTATTTCATGTGCCATCTAAAGTATGTTTCTAACACTTGCTGAGGTGGAAATGCTTAATAGATCATTATTAAACTACTGCTGTGAATAGCTCTGCATAGAGTGCAGCATTAGGATTTATGTAACAGTGGCAGTGTGTGGCAATTGGCTTTTAAATTTTAGGTATGTTGATGTAGGGAATTAAAATGTTTGTTTTAAAATGTCATTAAAAAATATCCAGAGGTCTAAATGTCTTTACTACATATTGTTTTTAATGAAATATTAATGAAAGGAATTCAATTTCTGGTTGTACCCCATGTGATTTAAAATTTGGAACAAGTCTGTAAATTAACAAGGTTGTTCATTATTCATTATAAGTCCAATGGGTCAAGGATCTTATTTTAATAATATTAACAGTTTGTTTCTCACATTTTATTGAGAAGTTCTCATCCCTTCATCACAGTCTTCACAACCTTGCCTTTTCCTCACTCTTCTCACAAACCTAGCTAGGATTCAGGAATTTACAAATAACAAAGTGAGAAACTGATACATTCTTCTGAAACTTCTTAAATACCAAAATTCCTTGGGTTTGGGACAATGCTGTTACATTGTCAAATTGTCTCAATTTGCAATGAGGACAATATTCAGAATGAACTGTCAGAACACTCTTTAATAAAAAAATTAACCTGAGTGCAGTCAAGGTTTTTTTTTTTTCCAACTGAGAGTTCAAAGTTGCATGTTTCTAGAATGAAAATAAAAGAATAGGAATGTAGTCCAAAATATTGTGTCACTGGAGATTTTTTTTTTCTCTAAGACCCTCAAAACGCATCTTTTTTTGTTTGTTTTTTTTTTTTTTTGTTTAAAAATGGATTAAAAGAACATGTATTAATTCTTTTGTGATAAGAAAATGAATTATATTTTGTTTTATTCAAACATGTTTGAAATTTTAAAATTCACTGGAAGTTGTGTGTTTGCAAACAAAGATATTGCTGATTTTGGGAAGTTGCCTGGAAATCAGTTGTTTCCAGAATTGGGTAGGGGAAAAAAAAGTTCTTGAAGATTTGTTTGATCAGGTCTGAGTATTATGAGATTTCGACAGGGGTTGTTTACTTAGTAGCTTTCACAAAAGCATTTACTGAAATGGTTAGAGGAAAATATATCAAAGTATATCAACACAACACAACAAGGATCTGAATGTGAGCTTCTCCTGACATAATTTCTCTTTGGATGTAGGCAAATGAGCATCGTCACATAAGGTGGCTAAAATCTTGGAAGAAAATATGCCAAATATCTCAAAAATATTCCAGACATGCAGTTGCTTTTGCAGACAAAGAAAGTGTGAAGATAGTACTGGCTATGGAGAAGAAAAGCATTCTGCCAGAGGGAATAAATGTTATTTTAAAGAATCGTACTTGATTTTTTTTCCAGTGGTTGCAAACTGAAGTGGTAACCAGAGTGTAGTTATTATTAGTATTATTATTTAATATTTATTTATTAGTAGTAGTAGTATTATTTCATTTATTACATTTGGCACTGGCTGAATGTAATAAATTGAATAATTTGAAAATTGCGTGATAATGCAATTTTCAAAATGCAGACAGGTTTGCCTGTGCCTCCACCAGTGTAGAGGGCAATCACTCAGATGTCAGGAAACTCTAGACAATGAAGTTTGTAACTTTGAACAGAGTCAGGACTAAAAGGTAGTCTTGTAACTGGTCACTTTTGGCCAAATTTCTCTAGTAATGTTTCTCCTTCCTCACTGTGATGGTCAAACTGCAGCTACGAGTAAGGAATATTCCAACTGAACAGTACAATCTTCCTGTGATGATGTAAATCCTCAGAAATGGAGCTGGGGACTGCAAACCAAACAAAATAAAACCCCTCAAAACAACCAATCAGTCAGCCAACCAAGGGAAAAACCAAAAAAACACCAACCAACCAACCAACCAAAGAAACCCCAAACCCTCCCACCCCCCACAAAATAAAAACCCAAACACACCAAACAGCAAAAACTCACACAAATAGTGAAGCAAACAACAAAAAAACCACAAACCCAACAAAAAACGCCAGAATCAACAAAGCACCAACAAAACAAAACTAAGAAGTTAAAAACAAACAGCAAAAAAAGAAAAAAAAAACCTAAAAAAAACTGAACCAAACAAAAAAACCCCACAACACAACAACAGAGCCTTGAAACTTATCTTTCTTGCTGTTATTTCAACTTCTCCATTGCACATTACTCCATTTTTTTGGTAATTTATACTATTACAGACATGCTTTGAACAACTCCATGATAGGAGACGGAGGAGGGAGGAGACATTGCAACAACCATGACTTTTCCAGGCTTCTTAACACCTGTGTAAATAATTTCAAAGCATAAAAGATTTGTAATTAGTGTTTAATTAATAATTTATGGTTGTATTCAATGCAAATACATCCCGGCAAAAACTTAGAAAGGATGAAGCTCTGCAGAAGGGAGAGGGAGCAAGAAAAGAAGGTGTTGAATACAGCCCTTAGAGCATGTCAAGCAGTAAAAAAGGATGTCATGACAGACTGAAAGGTTCAGAGGGTCCCTGAAGACCCAGATATTAGGAAGCATGTGAAAAAAAAAAAACCCCAAGAAAATGTCAATAGAAAGTGTGTGCTTTCTCCTTTCTCCGAGGAGATTGGGAAAGGGATCATTTATTTGTTTATTTATCTTTCCTAAAGGTTACCAGCGGAATTACTTTGGTAAGGATTGCACAATAAACAATTAAAGCAAGCCAATCCATGGCACGTGTCTCACAGAATGAAATCAGCCCAGAAATGAATAAACCATTTCCTGCTGAACCGTCTCACTGTGAGAGTGCAGCCCCAGATTTTTCTGATCCAGCACAACCCTCATGGTCACAGCTCAATGCCACTGAGGAGAGGTGCCTGCAGGAAAAATCCATCCTGTGATAAACTGACAGTCAGGGAAGAGGGATTACAGCAGTTTGGGGCTATTTAGTTCAGATTTTGCCAATAGCTGAGCGTTGGATGAACAGCGAAAATTTTAATGTCTCCACAAAGCATTGATGTAGTCAGTAACCCACCAAAAGAGTCACGTGTCAGATTCATTTCCTGAGAACTTGATAGTGGAGCCCTGGAGAAAGTTAAAGATAGAATCTAAAATGTGAGGCTTTGTGCTTTCCCAGATCAACTGCACCTGCGTAAGCAGTATGATAAATTATATAATTGTTAGATGTGATGATTGTTTAGTAATTAAATGTAATTATTATATAACCATAAGAAGAATAATGAGAAACTATGCTGGAAATTCAGAGAGGGGCTAAATTTATGTAGACAATAGAACAATATAAGTTTAATAATTAACACGAAAGTTATGTAACGATAGAGTATAAAACATGATCATTTCGGATGTATGGTCGGAGTCAGATTTGGGTTGAATATACCCCGATTCCCAGAGCTCTTAATAAAAAGCACCGCATATAATCCCCCGTGATTATGTGTTTTTGAACGCTAACAAAATGATAACAACATTTTGTGTGAGTATAAAAGAAATATTAATAATATTGCCTCCTGAATGCATGTAGACATTCATATTCCCAGAACACACCAAAAGCAATAATTTTTAATTTTTTATTCAAAAAATGGAAACAAAAACTGTGAGGCATTCAGACTTCCCGTTTCCTATCTGCTTTTAACGCTTTCATTTTGAAAATCAGTTGCTTTGTACATCTCAGAGCCATTATACATCTGAGCAGACCCCAGCTGAACCAGTGTGAAGCTCTGGTGACTGAGAAACCAGAGCTTCAGCAGCCCATCAACGAAAACTCACCAAATGTCTGCGAACTGCCCTGCTCAGTGGCAACGTGTGAATTGGTACCAGTAAATTGGCCAGAGGATGTGGAAAAGCCTCCTGCTGACGTAAAATGGCATCTGTTGGATAGGTAAGAGCAGAGGCGATACAATCAGAGAGCTGCCAGCACAACACTTGCATGATTAACACAGCTCAATCTTGCATGATTAGTTATATCACTCAAGGGTGCTGCTTAAAGGATTTTTTGTTTTCCTATCCTAAAGATGCGTCTCCCTAAAAACTTCGCAGTGGGGGCCCACGTTTATTGTCTCCACACAATAGCAGGTCAGAATTGCACATTATACAGTATTTCTCCTCCTTTTTGGCAGCAGCTGTCTGTTTTTTAAGTCAACTAAAATGATCTGAAAGTTAAACTTAGATTTTATTTATTTATTTCAACAATAGGTGACTGCTATTTTCAGGTGAAAGTGCTTTGGAACTTCTAATCTAGAAGATTTTTGTTCTGGTTGCTGTCTTTTTGACACAAGTGCTTGACATGTGTTTATAATTTCTGGACAGTAAGTGTGAGAGTGGAAATGGCTTGAGAAACAGCATAACCTGTGATTTTGAACATAACAAAATTAAATAAAAACCTTTCCCCGCACAGAACTTTCTACTGTGGCCATGGTCTCTTTTGGCTGTACTTTGTGTTGCTTGCCATTTCTTGAGTTCCACAACTGGCTGAAGAGGTTGGAGAGATGTTGCACAAGCAGCAAACACCATATGAGCAGGGGAAGTTATTTCTTTTGGAAAAGCACAGTGATGAGAACATAACAACCCCACGGAACACTCCAGGCTGGGATAAAGGGGCTGGAAAGCTGGGAAAGGCCACCCCTGACAGGAGATTGGGGGGCATGGCCAGAGAAGAGAACAGACTTGGGAAAGGAATGGAAAGGGGGCTCAGGAGCTGCCTTGGCACTGCCCGGGGGGTTTGGAGTGCCCAGCCCTGCAGGTGGCACCTGGAGGTGGCACTCAGAGCTCTGGGCTGGGGACAAGGTGGGCATCGGGCACAGGGTGGTCTTGGGGGTCTTCTCCAACCTCAAGGGTTTTGTGATTCTGTGATTTTAATGTTTGGGTTATACAGATGGTCGAGCAGTGAGGAGAAAAGAAGGAAAGGCGATGAGGAAGGTGTAAATCGATATTCCCTCCGTACTCACCAGCTTTCCAGTTTCTTCCAGTTGAACCTGGTCCTTCACACCAACTCAAAGGTTGTACTCGACCTTGGAGGTCTTTTCCAACCCTGTGAGTACAATCTAATATTAAAAAATACTCCCGGAGCAGGATGTGTGAACACAATCCCATGCACCTGCCTCTGACATTCCCCTCGTCCTTTCTCCAGGCTGAGGTGATCATTTTCTCCTTTTTCGTGTATTTTTCTGATAAATAACATTTAGAAGTCCCAACTTTTCATTCTCGCCACAGAAATCTTTTATTCCAATCCCATCAGGACAACTGGAAGATTGTTTAGGAGGCTGATGGGTTCAACAAATATATAAAAAATATAATTGCCCTTCACTGTAACTCACTGGTTTCTCTCTCAGGCAGTCTGAATAATCTCTAGGATTAAGAGTCAGATTCTTTTTTCATACCAAAAATAAAAATGAGCTAAGAGCAACAAATGAAAATATGCAAGCTCTAAACACTGTGTTTGTGGTCTCTTACCCGGTAAAAACAAGTTATAAATTTAAGGCAAATCAAACAAGAATGGAAAAATTGTCAGAGAAAATTCTCATAACTTTTCGGACAACTAAATTTGGTTTTGAAAAGCATTGTAAAAAACCCATTACGCTTATTAAGTACTCTTGCATAAGGAACAGCTACAGAAAAATAAAATATTGTAATCAATATTTTAACCAATTCAAAATGATGGTGTTTCTCTATGTTTTATCAGCTTCTCTGATTTTAGTGTGCAGAGGAAGAGGGGTGAAGTACTTGAGGAATGAGGGAAATTCTGGAGAAAATAAATAGCTTTGTGGAAGATTTTTGTTTGCACATTCTAATTTGATCTGCTTAGAGGTGTCAACTTTGAAATTGCTGTGGATTTACTTTGAACTCATCTCTTTATGCCTGTTCTTCTTCTGTGTTGCTGCCTTAAGTTCCAAATGATGAAAAATTGAATTTTTTATCAATGTGTCTGTTTACTGATTCAATATTGCTAAAAGTAAAGCTGGGAAACACTTAAAAAAAAGAAAAAAAACCCTCAGTATTTCACCCTATTTTAATATTAATTTTGATATAAATCAGGTTGCTATAACAATTGAAAAGAAATAGGCTTTGAGTGTTAGGTGTTAGAATCTGACATATTTAAACTGATTTCACAGTGTAGAAGCTCCTGTGAACACAGCACTAAAAATAATTATTAGCATATTTATATCTACTTCTGATATGTGAAATATGCACTTTAAAAATAAAATGTCATTATTAGAGGCAGAAATATGTTATTTGGTTAACGAACTACCTTCTGATTTTTTTTGTGGGGGTTTTTCTTCTCCTGAAAGACTCAGTACAACTATTTGCCTGTAAAATGAAAATTGATTTTATGAAATTTTAGTTTCTCTGTGCAATTCCAAAGCAAAGAATAGCAGTTCGAGTAATGAGTACATATGATTAGCTGTACTTTGAGTCTGCAGGAGAAGTTTAGAGCTTAGTAGAACTGTCAGTAGATTGTAGGAAACTAGGAAAATTAAAAAGCTGATTTTTTGTGTCAAAGCTTAAAAAATTGCAGCATATTTCAACTTGCAACGGCATTCCTGATTCCTATAATTTTATTTAGCATAATGTTAAATGGCTATTAAAACTAAAATATAATAAACTTTTTTCTTCTTACTCAATATTATTCCCGTATTAGTGGCTCAGTGAGAACATCTACCCCATGCATTCCGTACTTCATAAGCATTTTTTGATGTGGAAAACTATTTACTGGGAATATTCTTCAGTAAAAAAAAAGGAAAATAACTCCTTTTCTTTTCTTTTCTTTTCTTTTCTTTTCTTTTCTTTTCTTTTCTTTTCTTTTCTTTTCTTTTCTTTTCTTTTCTTTTCTTTTCTTTTCTTTTCTTTTCTTTTCTTTTCTTTCTTTTCTTTTTTCTTTTCTTTATTCTAAGATTTTTCAGGAGCAGCAAAAAAACTGCAATTTAATTTCAATCACTGTTGATCACCCTTGCTACCCTGTGAATTTGTGAGGAGCTGTCAGTTCTCATCATCAGTAAATATCTGTCACACAGGGTCTATAAACTTGTTAGTTTGAGGATGGTTATGTGGCATTCCTGCTCCTAGTTTCACCATCCTCTGCATTTTCTAATGACTTTTTCATGAACTACAAAACTGCAATTTTTTTTCCAATTCAGAGACCATCTTCTGATAAGAAAATGATTTAGAGGACTATAAAATGGATAATATTTTAAACTGCTGCAATAAATAGTCTTGGGAGTGCTGGTGAGCCAGAGCCAAGGAATCCATTGAGCTAAACACAATCATTTATCTTAGCTGGATTACATGTGCAACTCACAATAAAAAAAGAAATCTTTCGCATTGTTCGGTTTGTTACGAATTGCCTGAAATAAGTAATTTGCAGCCCCATATACCCTGCCATTCTGAAGGAAATTCAGCCTCAGATAAATTTTGAGTCTGACTTACCAGGCACAGTTTTCGCACAGAAAAATGAGTTTGTATTTGATTCAGAAACGGGGTTTGTATTTGATTGAGAGTTGCAGAATGGAGTTGGGAACGGAGCTGGGAAGGGAACGGAGCCCCAGGAGGGGCTGAGGGAGCCGGGAAGGGGCTGAGCCTGGAGCAAAGGAGGCTCAGGGGGCCCTCGTGGCTCTGCACAGCTCCTGCCAGGAGGGCACAGCCGGGGGGTGTCACCGTGATATTCTCTGAAAAATCCCCTCACCGGGATCTTTTCTCCTGAGAAGCTGGGAAGCTTCAGCTTTTCCATGTTTTGCTGCTCTGGAATGTGATTTGGAGGATTGTTTACCCAGCATGTTAATTGTTTTTAATTAATGGCCAATCACAGCCAACTGTGTCAGACTCTGAATCTGTCACGAGTTTTTATTATCCATTCTTTTCTAGCTTTCTGATGTCTCCTTTCTCTTTCTGTAGTATAGTTTAAGTATATAATTTTCATAGAATAGAATAGAATAGAAATAGAAATAGAAATTAATAGAAATAGAATAGAATAGAATAGAATAGAATAGAATAGAATAGAATAGAATAATACGATACGATACAATACTATATAATGTAATATAATATAATGTAATGAAATATAATATAATATAATATAATATAATATAATATAATATAATATAATATAATATAATATAATATAATATAATATAATATAATATAATATAATATAATATACTATAAGCCTTCTGAGAACTTGGAGTCAAATTTTCATCTCGCACCTCATCCTGGGGACCCTCACAACACCACAACAGGGGGCTCAGAAGCTGCCTTGGCACTGCCCAGGGGGGCTTGGAGTGCCCAGCCCTGCAGGTGGCACCTGGAGGGGGCACTCAGAGCTCTGGGCTGGGGACAGGGTGGGCATTGAGCACAAATTGTTCTTGGAAGTCTTTTCAGAATCTCAGTGATTCTGTAATAGTCCCAACACCTGGGATAATCCTCAAAATACCCCAGTTTATTCAGCTGTATTTTGCAGAGAAAGCATTTTGAAAAGAGGACAATTTGTGGGTTTTCCGTGGCAACACAACAGCAGCCTCAGGAGAAATTCAGTGAAACATCCAGGCATTTTCCACGTGTCCAAATGCTTTGTCTGAGACTCTCATCTCCAGGCATCAAGTTAATTAATTCTGTCACAGCTACCTCTTGCTCTTTTCCCTCCTCAGCCTCATGAGCAAGGCGTGCTTGTTAACAGGCTTGTGTGTTTTCATGAAAATAAAGCAAAAATAGGAATAATGGAAGCAATTAGTTTATACAGGGATGTCTGACTTATTCAGCATGAGTGTAGGATTTGGCCTTAGAAATATGATTGGATTTGCAATCTTAGTAAAACATGCATCATATCTGCCTTTTAAGATTATTAGCCAAAAACATAAGAATTTTGATGAAAAATATATCTTCAGATATCCTGCAGGAGTAGGTCTTCATAAAGAATAGAGTTACTTTTTCTGTCATGAAAGTTGGAGAGAACTCATAAATTATTGATAAACAATCATAAAAACGGATTACTCTCAGATTTTTTAAAAAATATCCACCATCCTTAATTCGTAATGTCACCTTTTGTCAGCATTCTGGAAGGATTAAATTTATATTTATCAATATTACAAAATATTACAATTTATATTATATTACAAAATGAGTTGAGTAAAGGATGATAGTAACATCATGTGCTTTTAATTTGAAGTTAGCATACTGATAATAAACAATTTCTTCTCTCAATAGTTTCTATATCAAATCAAGTTTGACTGAACTAAGGGAAACTGAAATTATGCCATCAACAGGAATTAGCACAAACACACCTATTTACATGAGCTACTGGTTTTGTATGCAAGGTTACATTCAAAAAATAGGTATTTATGTACAAATTTGATAACATTCTCACACATATAGACATAGTTTTAATAGTTTATATAATATAACGCAATTTATGTTTTAAATGCCAATATTTAAATACGTCAGAAAGACATATACTCGTCTCTTTATGATACTTCCCAACCATACAGCTCCATCTCTTTGGTACCTTTTCAGGTGTAGAGATTACCTAAAAAAAGGCATGAAGAGATTTGTTCACTGTTTAACAGACATAAAGATTTAATCATACTCCAGCTAAATGCAGAAAAGTAGTTTCAAGTTCAGGAACCTCTTGCATTTGGTACTGAAGAAATGTTTTCCACACCCTCTGTTGTTGGGATAACGATCAGGGACAGAGTCTTGCAGAGAATGAAGCATTCAAATAACTTCTAGAATTCAGGGATTAAATCTGTGATATGATGTTTCAATTTCCCATTCTTTTCAAAGGGCTGGTTTGTGTGGCACTACTCGTATATTTCACAGAGTGAACTTGGCTTTCAGTTCTGTGCCGTGCTTGGGAAGAAGAGGAAAATTTTATATTATTTTTGTCCCTTTATATACCCTTTTATTGAGGGGCTTCCCTTCTGCTGTTTTTTTATGGGACCTGGGAAGCTGAAGGTGAGTGTTCTGGGGCTGGAATTGAGGAATTGTGCTTTGTGTGTCCTCACACTGCAGAGTGGCAGCAAGGCACTGTATTCCCTGGGCACAGCCCACCAGCCCAAGCTTTGGATGGAGCTGGTTAATTCCCAAATTTCCTCAGGAGCAGCTGCGTGGAAAGGCAGCTTCTCTGTGGAAATTGATTCTGAGTTATGTGTAGATTGTTTCACCTCTCTGGAAGGGGTAGGAGGTGGAAGCTTTGTGGGTAAACCTGTGAAGCGTTTTTGACTCGTTTTGTGTTGCTGGCTTTGCAATTTTTTAGGGGTAGTCAGTTACACAGAAATGAATATCTAAAAGTGGTTTCTTCTGCTGGCAGTTCTGTTTCAAAGGGTGGAAAAACTAGATTCCTAGGAAGTGAAAAGTAAGAGGAATAGCAGTTTCTCAGGAACACGCAGCCAAACTTTGGAAGGAAGCTGGTGTAGAGTAGCACAGCACACACCCCCATTTCCTGAGAGCTCATGTCTTGTGTCATAATGCACCGTGAGTGTGGCATTCACATTCCCTGAACATGATTCCTTCGTCCAGTTTTTCATCCTGGGAAGTTGAAAGGCAGCAAGAGGCCTCAGAGAAAAGGAAAACAATTCCTATCTCATTTGCTTCTCCTGTGTTGTGCTCGTGTGGAATGTGTTTGGAGATTGTTTACCCACAGGTGATTGTTCCATTGGATTCTGCTGTGAGTTGTTTTCACTCTTTGGCCAGTCAGGGTCAAGCTGTGTTGGAACTCTGGAAAGAGTCACAAGTTGTCATTATTATCTTTCTAGCATTTTGTAAGTATTCTTTCTGTATTCTTTAGTATATAATATAACATAACATAACATAACATAACATAACACAACATAACAATATCACATCACATCACATCAATAATATAGTATTTTTATAATATCAAATATTTTAAATAAGTAATAAATTAGCCTTCTGACAGCATGAAGTCAGATGCATCGTTCTTCCCTGCCATAGGGCTCGTCATTAATTTACAATACTGTGAGTGCAGAGATGTCCATCTTCGAAATGAGGCGCTGAGAAAGCTAAACTGACTGCTTCTCCATAAAAACAAGTTAGTGGAAACACAGAATCTGATGGCAACTGTTGACCAAAGCACCTCTTGAGTCGGCGCAGGGATTTTGTTTCCATGCCTCCCCTCACAGCCACGCGTGCCCACGCAGTTTCCAGGGAAGGCTGACATTTAAGCACGCTCATAAATGGCTTACAGGAATTTCAAACTGTTGCTCAAGGCAAGATTTACAAAGTTCAGACTGCAAAGAGCAGCAGCAAAGCAGCCCGCAGCCCAAAGACTCAATTTAGCCAATGACCTTTCTGGTGGATCCCTATTCTTTGATGAAAGCTTGGCATCTGACACATGGCTAAGCTCCCTGGCTCCTTGGGTGAGTTCTCTCTGAAAACTATCCAAAAACCCAAACGTCGATCGCTCAGTTTAATTTACTTACCTTCAGTTTAATTTCCTTCATTTCAGTTGCACAGAACATCGTTTGGCTGTGCTGGGTCCCTTTTCATTTTCGCATCCTCGCTATATCTGAACAACAAAATAAAACAAATTTTTAATGCAAATTCTGTTCATTTGACTGATAATGTCAGTTTAATCCTATAATGGGACAAACTCCAGCAGTGCTGCTCAAAATTCAGTTATGGCATACATTTATAACAATAAACCTTCAATATGGTATAATATTTTTACAAATGGAATTAAGTAATGCTTTTACATTAGCTCAAAAATCTGTGATCATAAAGATTTTCTAAATGTCTTCTTTTTTTTTTAGTTTTTCCTCTCTTTACAGTTATTTGTTCTTCATTCAGTCCACATGGATCAATGCAAAACAAGCACACATACAGTAGTTCAGGTTATCCATTGTGAGTATGTGGAAATCTAAATTCATACTCTGACACAGACTATGAATTCCAACAATTTTATTGTACAACTTAATTTTTCATAATTTGGAGAGCATGAGCATGGCAAAGCAGTTGCTTGAAATTGATGCTAAGTTTTATTTATGCATTTCTATCTAGTATTTACATGGAATTACTTTCCACATGCATTGCATTCCAAGGGTTTCTTTTAAATTTGGAATTCATACCCTTTTTCATCACTAGGCTTTGCATCTGCTGTACATTGGAAATGTCACAAAAACATTAAAAAATTCTCTGAAACAAAAACTCTGGGGAAAAAAAAATATCCTGATTTGTAGATGTTTGAATAAAACAGTTAGAATTGCCAGTTATTCCTCAAGAATCAGACTTTAATACATTCCCCCATATTGCAGAGCCAAAAAATAATCTTTTACTGAGCATGTAGAGCACCAGTTTGGCCAGGAGACCCTGAACTGTGTGTTTAAATGGATTTATTTTGGCCACTGACTCTGGGACATATCCAAGCAATATGTGTTTTGCTGTAGTTTAGTCAAAGGCCTGGAGAAAATGGAAATGTTTTAGCCACTGCAGATTTTTTTCTGCTGTTCTGGATACTCCCTCACAGACTGCAACTGTTGTGCTCATTTTCTTCCTCTTCAGCTGGAGAAGGCAAAACCTTTAATAAAAAAAAAACAAAAACAAAACACCATGAAGTTCACAAGAACTCCATAAATGTGCATTTCTCTTTCTTTATTGCATGTTATTCTGGATTTGCACATGTCAATGGCAATAGAGCAGTGGAACGACCTGCATAAAAATACAAATATACACAATATAAATGCAGCTGTAATTGTAACTATGAATATTACTATCATCATAAATATTACTATTACTATTGCTATAAATATAAATAATATAAATATAAATATAAATCCTTAGAAGTGGTCATTAAAATGACCACTTACTTAGTTATTTCTCTTTCATATGTTTTCCTATTTATTTTTCTTTCTCTTCAGCAGTGGCTGAAGTTTTGAAGTAGCTTTTGGGGACAGAGAGGGAGATATAGGAAAAAGAGAAGCCCCAAACTGAGAAACGCAATCTGATCTAAAGGAACTGATGTCAATGTCAGTAGTACCAAGCAATGGCAAAGAACTAATGATAAATAATAATTATATGTTATTAGTTATTATAATTATGAGTATCATTACTAATTATGAACAATAAGGAGATTCCAGCAGGTGATCTCCAGGTCTAGGGAAGAGAAAAAAAAATTTAAACATCCTCTAAATTTAACTTATAAGACAATATATGACCCACTTCAAATCTTGTGATTTCCATGGGAAAAAGTAAAAGCCAATTATTTTTCTCTTTTCCTTTTTTAGCATTATTAGAACACCACTTTTATGAATTGAGGAGAAACTACTACTGCTCACTAAAAGTTCAGTGACACCCAGATGCCTTCCTGCTGCATGGGCACAATCAATTTACTTAAATGAGAAATATTTTTGTTATGGACAAAGTTGTTTGGGTTTGTTTTTTTTTTTTTTCAGAGTGAATTGCAGATATTTTTAGGGTATAACAAAAATAAATATAAATACACTTGGTGGACAGTGGTTGTTTCACTGAGATATAAATCCCCAAGTGTCTAAAGTGTGCTACAACATGATGCTATCTGAGAACACTGGTCCAATGACTGTAGAGATATTTGAGATTTTATGTGTATGGTGCTAGAGTTGAACACAGTGACATCTCATTCCAGAGGAGCCTGCTGATATCTGAACACCTAAACACATATTTAGGAAAAGTGTGCATGTATCTCTCAACTATCTTGCTCAGAGGGCCTAAAACTGTATTTTCCACCTCTTTTAAAATTTTTTCTATCAGATTATGCTTACAAACTATAAAGCAATTTTTGCTGTTCAAATGGCAAACTATGAGGTTGGATATGCAGTGTAGAAGTTCCCTTTTGGCTGGCAATAACAGAAAAATATTAATACAAAAAAATATAAATAATATTTTTTTTAAAAGCTCTAAAAATTCAAAAGAAATTATATATTTCATGAAGGAGTATCTAACACCTTTGAGTTCAGCGAGGCTGTAACTTTTAGCAAAGGTTTGTGTGACTGCACTGCAGCAATATAACTCTACACTTGAGAACAATATATTAAAAAGACTTCTACAGCTTTATAAATTGTAATTCAAATTCTCTTGTATTCTCCTCTCTAACCAGGAGCCTTGCTTTTTGAAAAGCATTATCATGTAATTTTTGTCACTACAGTAAAATGACACTTTCTCAAGCATCTTGTTGCCTGCAATTATTATCACTTTAAAATGCACGTTCAAACTAAATGTCATATCCCTCACTTCAAGTACAACTGGCTATTATTGCTAATTGACTTCAAATAGAATCCCATACAAAATAAAAGGTCAGCCACTTAGCAATTAAGTTTAAAAACATTTTTGGAGGAAGGTATTTCTTTTTTTATTTTTGCTAATTAAATTAATTTATAAATAGCTACTCTTCAAAGACTATTCTCTAAGTTTATAATTCCAATATAAATAACGTGAATACTCACCTCTTCCAGGTCCTCACAACCCTCACAGGAAGAACAACTTCCTAATTTTTAATCTAAACCGATTTTAATCTCTACTGTGGCACAAAACTTCAGCATTAAATATTATTTTTCTTTTATACATTGCAGAATCTGAGATCTAGGCTTGGAGGGCTGTAAATTCCCCACCTTTGAGCAGCCAGATTTCACCTGGACAGTGAAAGTTCCACCTGGGGATGTGCGTAAGGTGCGCAGATCCCTCAGTGCTCCATGCCAATATCCAAAATCGGGGCAGCAGACCTTGTTAACAGAATGGCATATGAAATGTGCAAAATTGGCTTTTATTCCATGCAAACTTTCTCGTAGAAGGCCCTTTTTGATGAAATGTCCTGTGTCCTGGTTGTGGCACGGTGTCACTGACAGTTAGACTGTGTTCAGATCAAAATTCCTTGACGAAGGTGTTGTGATCAGGCAGCAAAACAACGGCGTGGGTGCGACCTCATCAATCACTTTTCTTGTGGCTGCTGAGGGCTTGTGGTGACATTAGCACTGAAAGTACTTTGAAAATAAACTGGATTAGTAGCTCAGGTTCCGACAAATGAATTTATTGAAATTAATCACACCTGGGTGAATTACCAAGGGAGAGGAGTTCTTAATAACTAAGTGCCATAGAACCAAAACACCCTGAACTAGAGAAACATTAAATTTTAGCGTCTAATACACTAAAAAATCACAGAATGTTTGGGAATTGAAAGTCCCTCTGGAAGACATTTTGTCCAACCATCTTGCTGGAGTGTGGTGGTGTTTGAGGGTCCCCAGGATGAAGTGAGAGGTGAGAATCTTGACCCCATGTTTCAGAAGGCTGATTTATTGTTTTACGATATATATTATATTAAAAGAAATGATACACTAAAACTACACTAAAGAAAGAGAAAGGAGACATCAGAAAGCTAGAAAAGATTGAATAATAAAATCCTGTGACTGCTCACAGGATGGCTGTGATTGGTCATTAATTAAAAACAATTCGCATGCTGGGTAAACAATTCTCCAAATCACATTCCAGAGAAGGACAACATGGAGAAGCTGAAGCTTCCCAGCTTCTCAGGAGAAAAGATCTGGTGAGGGGATTTTTCAGAGAATATCACAGTGGCACTGGAGACCAGCAGCAGTCCAGGTTCTGACCAGGACCATATCCCAACAGTTTTGAGGATAACTCCAAGGATGAAGGATCCCCAGCTCTCCCTCTGGGAAACAAGTCCCACTGCTCAGGATTTTCACGTTTTCTCTCACACCACCTCTGACCCCAGTCACATAAAACATAACTTCTGTTCTCTGAGAAATACTGTGTTTTAGCAAAATTCAAATGGAAAAGTAATTTGACTAATAAAATAACCCAAACAAAATGCTTATGCCATAGTTTTCTTTTTTCTATAAGAGGTAAAAAAAAAAAAAAAATTAAAGAGGTAATTTTTACCTCTGCTGTATTGATCACAGTTTCCTTGATTAACCTTATCTTCAGGAAAGATCAGGTTCTATCTTATTTGCACTCTTTAGAAAGGTACCTCTGATTGAGAAATCAATATAATCTTTCAATACACTTTATGTTACTTTTCAAAATTCTGATTGATATTAAGCAGGGGAATAGCAGAATCAAAATGCAACAAGACACTAAATCAACATTCTAATCCTCTTAACTTTACAAAAACTGAAAGAAAAACAGAGAAGTGGAATTTTCATGATTTCCTATTTAGTTTTGCATTGTGACTTCCATTTTACTCTTTTGATCTAGATACCTCTATGCGTATCAATCTGTATCATGGAATTAAAACTAACAACAGAAGAAAGCTTAATTAAAAAACAAACAAACAAACAAACAAACAAACAAACAAACATGTTGTTAGCCACCAATTTCCAAAAGCATATTATCTGTCAATATTTAATATTTCAAATTTCAATCTTTACAGTGTATCATATTGAGTAGAATTTTTGTAAGTTTTTGTCAGAAGCCCTTCCAAATCCAGTCAGGTCTTTGCAGAAAATTAAAGTAGAATGGGAGGTGAAAAGCTGTGTCCAGCAGCACTGAGATCAACCTCCAAATTCAAAGCTGAAGAAAACAAAGCCTGCCAGGTTTACAATTTCACTGGCAGATCTCACAGAAAGATTTCATTTCAAGGTGTTCTTCAAAACTGTAAAAAGAGCAACACTAATGGATGGCTTTTAATAATCTTGCCTTGAGTCACTTAAAAAAGAAATACAACATGAAGTTTTACTAAGTGATTCTCCTTGAATTCTTCCACAGAGTGCAAGAGGACAACAAGATAGAGCCAATAAAATTTAACACTAATCAGGCATCATTAATATGATGATCATAATTCAACGCATGTTCTTGAAAAGGGGAAGGTGATGGAGATATGGAGACTTCATATAAACTAAGCTAATTAACATCGTTAATTTTACACAGGATAAGGAATTTTTAGAGACACTTTTTCCTGTCTGAGTTTTTACAAGCACCAATTAAAATTAAATTGTAAGGCCTTAATAATCAGAAATTGGGGAAGAGTCAATGAGATTTTTCAACCTGTAATGTCACTAAGCCCAACACAAAAGAAAATAGGGAAAAACTTTTTTAGCAACAGTGAGTGGAAGAGCATTGTTTCTTAATATGTGTGTGTGTGCCAGTCTGCCTGGAAAATGAGACAAAATTTGTAGCATTGCATTTAAATGACAGCTGGGCAAGGTATTAATTGAAAAGTACATGTCAAGGGCAGCGATAAAAGACACAGGTAATATTCTTTAACTGAAGAGAGATAAAGAAATCTGGTGTACTGTGAAGAGGAGAATACTGAAAAGGGTTTTTTTGGACAGGTTTCTGCTGTGTCTCCAGCTATTAGGGAGCAGTTATTTTAGAATAAAAAGGTTAAGCACTGAGTAATCTAATTATTATGCTGTGCTACACACAACTGTGGACAAAAATGTCTTCATGATCTTTCCTCATCTCTGCCAGGAGACAGAACTCTAGATCTGAGCCTGCCATCTATTAATATCCTCCCAACCCCTGAACTCCTACTGTTCAGGGCTTTTTTTTGTCCACCCCACTTTTGACTACTCTTCGGTACAGCTACTAATAAATAACGATTTCAGATAAAAAACTTCTATCATATTCTATAATGAAAACATGGAATTGTGTGGGGCTATAAGAAAATTATCTCTTAAACTGAGGAAAGCTAACTTGTTGTCTTTTTTTTTTTTCCATTTCTAGGAAGATTTGTCAATATAGCAATTAATTGTAAAATGAGAGGGGGTTTTTTTAAACAAAATATATTCAAGGTTAATTTATTTCAGTATTTGAATTTGTCTGAGAAAAGTAAATAATGTGAATTTTTAAGTCTAAAGTGAGTTCTTGCTTGTTTAGTAAGATGAGAATCCAGTGATTTCTACAGCTTTGTCTCAATGGTGTGTGTTTATACTCTTTTAATTTCCCACCTATTTTTCAAGGCAGAGTATTTCCCATGCATAAAGGAATTATTTTAAATTGCCACAGTGCTCATTAAGTCATCTCTTCTCCGTGGCTCAACCTTTTTCAAAGAAACTTTTGGAAAGAATATGGATTTCCTCATTTTACACATAATTTAAACTGCAGTGATTTCATTTAGCTGAAACCCTCTTTAAACTCTTTAAAGCTCTATACATATTTCCTAAAAGAAATTATCCAGGAATCTTATGGAAGCAGAAAAGCAAGTCTAGTAGAAATATTCTTTTTCGTTTCTTCAGTCTCGAACATAGAAATATTTAGCCTCCAATATTTCAGTTTGAGGGGAATATAATGATACTTTTATACATACATGGCATAAAATCATAGAAAAACAATGCTCATACATAGAAGGACAAAATTCTCATTTGTACTGCAGAATAATCTGGTCTTTACTACACCAAAATCGCTTTTTACATCACCATAAAGCTGTTGTTAGGAATTGTCATGTGTATTCTGAAGGGTTTTTTTCTTCAGCTCCATTACCACCCTGAAAAATATAAGAAACGCAACGAAGCAAACAAGCAAAACACACACACCCCAAAACCACCTAAAAACACCCAAAACCCCCCCAAAAACAAAACAAAACAAAAGCTCAGATTAAAAACAAAAACAAAACCAAAAATAAAAACAAAAACAAAAAAAAACAAACAAAGAAAAGCTCAAAATGAGAGAAATGGATACCAGTCATCATTCCAGAGGGACAATATTTGGGGAAGGGGGGGAAAACTACTAATGGCATAGAATTCTTTGAGACACTTTTAAAGCACTTAAAAAGTTGGACAGTATTTCATGCAAGAAACATACATATGTGCAGCAATAGTCTTTGAAAATTTTTTTAGTGTAAAGACAACTGAAAGTTGGAGAAAATTTTGCCAAAATTATTTCCTTTCTAGAACTGAAAGAGAGAAGCTTCTCTGCCTTGAATTCTCTCTTCCAGTTTCCTTTTGCTTTATGGCAAGTACCTAATCATTTTTTTTTTTTACTTGCGTAGTTTTCCTAAAAGTACAGAAATGAACAATAGCAAAAAACTCAAGGTAGGATCACAAAATAAACTGTCAGATACATTTGATCCCATAAGTTTTCCCTTTTAATGTATTGAATAATTATCTACTACCTTGGTGAAGGCACTGGCTCCTCGTGGTGCAGAAGACAGGACAAAAACCTGACTGAACTGTCTTTCTTTATATTCAGAATAATGTAAGAGAATGTTTTGCTGTAAAGGTGTTCCAGGTTGTTTCACTTAACCTCTTTACAGATGGAGATGTCTTCAGAGTTTCTGGTGTTCGCTGTAAAAAAAAGTATCAGACTTAACTAGTTCATACGAGGTACAGACATCTGGGAAAATGAAAGGTTGTTTTCAACAACAAATAAACTAAAAAACCCAAACCAAGCTAAATAAATATTCAGTAAAGTTTGTGCTCTGTGTTCACTCTTTGAAGCTGTAATCCAAATCCTGTTAAGGAAATAATAAATCTTATCAATCAGTAATTAAGGTATGCCATAAGGAAGAGAAAAAGAACAAAAACCCCATCAACTTTCCTATACTTTTATATTTGAAATACTTCTGACAGTATTTTCCTTTTAAACACACCTTTTTCCTAGTGTTTACATATATATATTTATATAAAAGAGAGAAAAACAACCCAAAGGAATACACACAGTATTGCAAATGGAATAAATAAAAAAAGCCACACTTTGATGATGCTTGAATAGTCACATCTGTACTGAAACTGATACAGGATTACAAAAATATCCCCCAGAATGTTACCGGACAAAAATGGGTAAGATCCTCTGTTAACATATTCATATGTATGACTGACAGAAAATATTTTAACATCTTAAACCCTCAAATGTCAGATAAGTTGTGCAATTATAATATCCCCATGCTTCAGGATAATAAATTAAACTCTGAATTAGGATGGTAGCATAGTTGCACAGGTATGTATAATGATAAATGATCTGTATTGCCCTTTGAATCACTTAATGACTTTGTACCTCCTGCTGAAAGCTTTTTAGATTTTATTGCCCTTTGAAGATTCTCCATTCTGGTTTAGACATTAGTGGACTGCAAAGCAATACTAACGGAGGCATGACAGTAATTCATATTACATTTAAGTGCAGTGTTCTAAACACTTAAAAAACTTCAATTTTTTTTTTACATTCAGAAACTACTGATCTTATACAGAGAGATTATTCTGTGAGCATAATGTATGAAACACCTTTACCAGGTCCATGGAGGAAGGTTCCTCCAGAGACAGCAGTTTTACTTCTTGGACAAGTAACAACTTTTTAAAAATCGCAACTCTTCCTCTATTTGTCTTTGAATTGTTTTCAGAGAGCATATCTGAAACCTGTTTGTTGTAGTTTCTACTCAAGGCTGGTCAGTACAGTTATGCAGAAGTGTTTTATGATAGGAATATATTCAAAAGCCATGATAAGGCGCAGTGAGTCAAACAATCAAAGTATCACAGAATAACAGAAAAATTATTTAAGGTAAATGTACAAAAGCTCATGGCTTGAGCAAAAACACTTTAGTAGATAAACCAAAAATTGTGTGCACAGGCCAAGCAAGGAATCCATTCCCCACTTTCCACAGGATGGGGCATTCCCCACATCCCCATGCCCCATCCTGCTCGGGGAAACAAATGCCACCACTACAAATATCCCTGATTCCTCATTCCCACCCCTACTTCACGTGTGTGTGTGTGAAAACACACAGGGAAGGCTACAACTGATTATTGTGGTGAATCTTCCCTTAGAACTCGTGTATCATCAGATTACAACCTCATTTTCTCCAGGAGGGAAGAAAGGGATAAGTGGCAACGCCAGCAACAGCATCTCCACTGTTCCCTTGGTTTTCTTCACTTTCCATGGCTCATTTAGCTTCGTTTTGATTTCCAATGTAACTAATTTCATAAGATCTCAACATTTCACTCAGAATTACCTCCTGGCCCTGTAAAATATATATTCCTTCTGTCAAACACATGTGGAGCTTGCTTGCACAGAGACAGAAATTTGTTGTAGATTTCATGACTATAGTAACTATAATAGTTACTCACAGAAAAATAACAGTTTTTCTGTTTTGCCCTGGTTATTTTTTTTCTTCTACTGACTGGCCTAGGGTTCACTCTTTTTTAGTAATTTTGCTTTTGAATGTGGCATAAGATGCTTTTGAAATTAATGCTCGCAAAAATTATTTAGAATCCTTGTGTTGCACAAATCTGTTCTCCATCCAGAATGCACTTTGACCAGGAATAAAGGGAATTTTCAGAAAACAAAGTTAATTTATACAGGTTACCTAGTGTCTCATGGGACCTGGAGAGAAAGAACCATACATACACCTAAGAAAACTTTATTCTGCCATAGTCAAACATTATTTTTTCTCTCCTCTTTTTATAGAAGTGTCCTTCAATCACTCTGCTCCTTCTTTTATCTGCAGTGAATTTACAGGCAGCAATGTCTGTAAGTGGATGACCCGGGTTCATTCCAATGTCAGGTTATTTTATCAGAATTTCATGTGGGAAAAAAGTTGTTTGTGTGACTTTGTGATGATACACTCTCTCATAAAGCATGTCAACAGAAGGATAAAGCTAAGATTACTCCCCACAAAATGTACACTTTTAGTAAGGATGGAATAAAAATTTAATGGGGCCGATTTTGGTTTTTGTACTTAGTTTATAGTTTATTTGCTTTTGTTATAAAGCAAATTAATTATATCTATAGCAACTACAGCAAAAGTGTGAGCACATGAATAACCTACCAATAGGAAAGAAGAGTTTTACCTGATTGCACAAACCTCCAATGTGTAAATTACCTATTTTCAATGGCCCAACCCTGGGAGCCAGGTGAGCAGAGGATGGAACAGCAATTTGCACAGCTCTGTCCTGGTGTAAAAGCCCTAAGTCTCAAATAAACATCCCTAATAATTTCATGTCTGATCTGCCAAATTCCACACCTAAGCTGCTGCTTCTCCAACCTTCTCCCTTTGCCTGTATTCCATCTTGCCCCATAATTACTTTCCTCACACACAAATGGATATTTGCCATTGTCCTGACCTGGGGTGTGTTTCACAGCAAAACCTGCTTTCCTCTTTCCCCTCCTCTCACCAGAATTCCACCATTTCAATTTAGTCTCCCACAGTTTTCCCTTCCTCTGTCCCATGGCAGTTGCATTATCTATAGAAAAGGGGTTTTTATTTAAACTGAGATAATAATGAATTATGGGTTAGCATAACCATAACTAAACTATTGATCCAGTTTTAATTACTCCTTTTGTGTTTATTTATGTTACTATTATTGTGTTTTGTTTTTTTTTTTCCTTTGCTATTACCTCACAGGTAGCCTAATATTTAATTTGCTACAAATTATCTGTTTTCACTGATGTGATCACCTATTGAAATTCCCACTCCCACAGAAATTTTCCTTATAAAACAACTTTTATTGACTAGTATGCTACCTGAAATAATGTTTTCAGTCTGGCTTTGCGACCCTTGCTCTAAACTTGTCATGAAAATTAAGATAACTTTCTGTTTTTCAAATAATTTATAGGGAAGCTCCAAAGGTCATGTTGTGGGAAAAAAAAAAAACAGACCTTGTTTTGCAAGGTCTGAAAGACCTGTGCTTTATCTTCACAGGGCTGCAATTATTGCTTTTGCAGTTCCATGCATTTTAAAATGGACTAGAATTGTGAGAATTTAAAAAAATTTTTTTTCAAAAAAAATACGGAAATCAGGAAAGTTTCTAAATAATTTTAGCAAATAAAGTTACTAAGTTACTTTTAGCAATTTTCAGAATTCTCAAAAGAAAAGAAGGTTTCAACACCTTTTTAAAAGATTCCTTTACCTATTGTAAATGGAAGCTAATAGTGACTTTTCTTTGAAAAGCTGGCCACAATCAGAACTCACTGGAAATTATAATTGACTTGAAAGCAGAAGGAGTTCAATTTGATATAATTTGTTTTATGCTATTCTATGTTGAATATTTCAATCATTACAAAAATAAAAATTACTAATTGAAAAAGAAACTGAAAGGTTGCATTGAAATGCCTCTCCCTCTCTCCTCCCTCTCGTCCAGAATTAGGAATTTTATTTATGGTTATTGTTACCTATATTATTCCTTCAGAAATGGGTAAGACTCTCTCCCTCACTACATCTAGGAGTTTCCTTAAAAAGTTTAGGAAGGCTAAATATTTTATTCAGACTTCAGTAGCTTTCAGACCCTTAAGCCCAAACTGATTTGGTTACACCCCATCCTTGTTTTTTAGAAAATGTCACTAAATACTAAATTACTCAACACTATGCTTATGACAGAGGTGAAAAAAATGTAGAAAATACACCAGATCTGTTCATTCTTGAGAATAATCATTTCTGTGAGGCATTCCATTTTCTGCCAAAGCTGTGAGGCAGCGCCACATGAAAACTGCCCTTGCAGATCAAATTTCCCTGCAAACACTCTCAGTGAATTTCTAACAGTGGTGCCAGGGTAGGAAAAGACTGGGGAAAGAAAAAAGCCACGGAGATATCAGTGTGTCTATCACAAAAATCGGTGACTCAAGACATAGTACAAAGAAATTATCATGACCTGATTCCAAGCACTTGTTTCCATGCTGCTAACCTCATCTTTTTTTATGTACTTTAAGATATTGCTGGCTTTGTTAGATACATCTTGAGTAGATTTTTTTTAGAGATCAAAGAAATCCTTCTGGTAAGATGAAAGCTCCTTTTGCCCACTCCCTCCATGGAGGCAAGTGACACATTTCCAGAGAAAGCCCCTGAACCTCGAGCAGGATCTGACCACACTTGGTGTGAATTAGGGTTTCTTTTGCCACCAGACCATTTTCCAGCATGATTTCTCAGGTCAGACAACCAGGTGGGCAGCACATTCACAGCTCCTGATGGGGACAAAAGCCTTTCCTTAGTAGGAGAAAGACCTTGTGGGAAATGTGCACAAGCATCACAAGCTGCAAAAAATGAGAGTGTAGGCAAGGCAAGACTAAGGTGTAATATTTTCTACTCCAGATTCCAGAACCTGTCAGTTAAACTCTAACTAGTTCTCTTTTTCTTTCCTTTTTTTTTTTTTTTTTTTTTGGTTTTCATTTCTCCAGAAAATCCTAAACAAGATTTTTTCCTATCAGGCTTCTTTTAGCCCAGGATAGGCATCTGCTGCCTGGAATAAAACACCAAACTTTTCCAAACAGTTTTAAAATCGTAATATAAAAGCAAATTTGTAATTGAAAACTTTCAAGTGCACAATATGGGGATATGCACTGGTGATACAGTATTTCTAAAATTTTTAAAAGGTTACTTAATTAGTAAATCTAACAAATATTGTCCAATTAGAAGAGCAGTTGGTTAGGTAATTTCCACCCAGGTTCTGCAATATTGGAGGCCACTACTGATATTTAGCTCTGCATTTTATTGTGACTTTGATATATAGCGCAAAACCAAGTGTCCTTGCTAGTCAAAAAGCAAGGCTAAGCACAATTCCAAGATTGTATTACTAAGGGTTTGTTAAACTATGGGAGGAAGCAGGATAAACACTGGAAGTTATTAACTATGCATTAACAGTCTACAAGGCTTCAAACACATGAAAAAAAATACAAAAAGCTAAAGAAACCCTAGGCATGATGTCCAGCATGTCTGTGGCAGGTTGAGGGACCTTGGTAATGTGGAGCCTCTTTGCTGTCCCTGCTGTTGTCTGTTCCAAGGCAATGGTGAAAGTCCAAGTAAAACTTTGTGCTGCATGCTAAATGCAGTGTAATGATTTCATCTTTGAGTATTTTGACTCAAAGCAAGCAGGAGAAATTACTTTCTCTCAAACTGTACCAGATAAATCTCTGTAAAAATCAGCCTCTCCATCTCCATTGCTAATTTTATAAACCAATTTAAAATCCTAAGGCAGCAACTAAATGCCATTTGTCATTTTAATTTTAAGTGATGGATATACACTTAAAAAGGCATCACTGTGATGAATGTTGCTGGGACATCTGAGCATCTCCAAGGAGGAAATCTAGCTACCAAGGGAAGACACAAAGCAGGAGATTAGCAATTTCATGTATTTAAAGGAACTCAGTGCCTGATTTACCTGTTCTTAATGCACTGGCATAGGGCTCTTTAAAGAAAACTGAATTTCTGCCAGTCCTTTTCAGTCCCTTGAAAATCAGATTCCAACAGATGGAGCATGTTCTTCAATATGAAAAACTACATCACTGAAAATTTGATATTGATCTTTTTAGCTTTTACATTTTTGAGGCCAGAGGGAACTGATCTTGGGAATAGCAGGAGATTTATTTTAGAGCTCAGGTGGCATCCATTTTGTTCTGGCATATCCACAAACATTTTCAGTCTGCCCATCTGTTTCTTTAATCCACTGGATGCTTAAATCAGGAAACATGTTAAGAATGACCTTTTCTGCTTAGATTTATAGTTGTGTTTAGGTGTTTCTCAGTAATGAAAAATGTTGAGCTGGGTTTTGTTAGATCAGATGAAACCAGATCAGATAGTTCAAAATCTGTATAGCTGAAACAACCTAAGAGAAAAATGAAATCTGTTCATCTAGGCTGGAATAAGTCAGATCAGAATACAAACTGCACTTGGATAAATATTGCACATGATAGGGTGAAAGCAATGGAATAATTTCATTATTAATTCAATGCAGTCTCATGGCTGCAGTAACACGTGGTGTTCAACATCAAAGCAGTGAGACAGTGAATTATTATTGAGTCAAGGTGGTATTTTAAAGGGTTGTTTCCAATTTGTTTGAGTTACGGTGATTTTTTAAAATTTGTCTTTTTCTTCTTTTTTATTATCAGTATTGAAGCAATACTGACAAATAAGTGCAAGTATCTCTATATAGATATAGATATAGATATAGATAAATATAGATTATATAGATAGAGATAGAGATAGAGATAGAGATAGAGATAGATAGATATAGATAGATATAGATAGATATAGATATAGATATACACACACACACACACACACACACATATATATATATATACTTCCCCTTGGGGGTTGTTTTAATTTTTAAATTGGAAGTACTTTGTGGAAAAACCATTAACAATGCTGATTAGGAAAAAGAGACTATAAGGAGGTGCAATGAAATATAAAGAAAAATCAAACAAGCAAACCAGACAATCCACATATTGTGGAAAGGCTGTGAAATGCACTTTAATGGTTTTGTTTGGTTTTCCACACCCTAAATTCAATGGAGTTTCACAGCTATCCTCAATCCAGAGAGCTTTTCCAGTGCTGGCTTGGTGTTGGTTTTTGGGGAATTTTCTGGTATCATAGACCAATTCTTTGGCTCTAGAGAGGCACATTGGAAATGCCCAAAGAAATATTACCCTTCAGTTGTTCCTTGATTTAAACACTCAGTAGGTTATTATAGCAGCAGGGCAGATGATGGAACAGTGTAAAATTTGGCAGAAGTCGTAGCATTTTCTGTACAGATGGACAACCATGGAATGTGAGAAGCATAAGAATATCATGAAGAATATTCCTGTGCTGTCTGCAGCTCAAAGAATCTCAAAAAGTTTGTTGCAATATTTACATGATTGAAGAAATCACTAGGCTGAACTCTCACTTGTAAGCTCAGTTGTGTCAGTTCTCAAAATATGCATGACTAGTAGAGGACAGAAATTAAAACCAAAATTGCACTAGTAAGTATGATTAAAATGGAGATGCTCCTTAGATTTCATGTTCTTCATCCTGACAGTATTGGTTGAATTAACATCAAATTCTTTAACTACCAAAACAATGAAACAAACCAAAAAAACCCAAAAACAACAACAACAAAAACTCCATCAAACCAACACCTATCACTGTGCTTTTGAGACAGGATTTCTAAAAAAGAAAATGTATCTTGGGTGAATATCTCTGCTGGTTTGAAGGTTACATGTTCCAGAGAAAGCTGTCATCATAAATTAGATTTTTTTTTTTCTGACAACCGCTGCTTTCTTAGAGCACCTCATCCCTCGGAAATGTGTTTCCTACTAGACAATCTTTACACTGCTGTGAGCTTCCTAATCCCAGGTGATGGATTGACAGGAAATTGTAGCTCAGAGTTTAGTCAACTCTGCTTTTTATTCCAGGCAAGTCATGGTGCTCGTACGATTAAAGTGAGTCTTGGCTGCTGCTTTGAATTTCAGGCATCATATGTTTTCATAGTGAGATGATAATTTGTCATCTGGGAAAGAAGGCACTTACATACCCTTACACAGTGAGATTTAGGGAATCAAACCTAGTTTGAATTAAATTGCGCACAGCAGAGCATGCTAACTCATAAGTGATTCAGATATTATTCCTTGATCCAAAAACTCAAAGGTATGGGCCTTTAAAGAAATGTAGAGAAACAAATATTAAAATGAAGTTGATGCTCCTTAAACAGTAAATATTGGTCCTGCCTGACACGTAAATGACTAAATTGGGTACAGAGACATATAACTGGACAGGTAGAAGAATTTTGGCTAAGAAACAAAGGAGAAAGGGAAAAAAAAAAGAAGAAAAAAGTTTTTGAGAGTTTTTACTTCCTCTAGTTTAGTTTGATTTCTCTAATATTTTTCTTAATAACAAGGTTAGAATAGAATAGAACACTATAAAATGCTTAACACTAAATATGTGTTCTTATTTATTTTTATTTTTATGTAAAAGGCCATCAGAACTGCTTTCCAGAAAACTTCAAATGTTTGTAAATGTTTCTGAAACTTCCATTAAATACAGTTTTGCCATTGTAGACCAGCCTTTGAAGGACAAATTATGCTCCATCTTTTAATTTCAGCTTATCTTTCTAAGAGTAGATATGTAAACGCATTAAGTGAAATTTCACTGAAAATTATTCCGCTGAGTGAGAGAAACAATAACTCTAAATGTTGGAGAATTTTGCTCAGACATGGCTTAAAGAAAGAGGCCATGAAAATATACAGCTGATGGAAAAGTAAAAGGCAGCTGTAAAGCAGCAGTTCTCAAGCCCGTTTCTGTAAATAACTGGGTTCTCAGGCACATTTTATAAACAGCAGGATTCTCAGACTGTCTTCTCATAACAGGTAAACATTCCGTCCTTGGGAACAGACGTGGAGGTTGAGAACTTTTCCATATCGGGGTGAGAACACAAATCTCGGTTTCAATAAACAAACCACAGGTATTGAAAACAAAGGGAGGGGTTAATGTTTGCTCGGTAGCCTATTGTGAGCTCGAGTTTTGCAATATGTATGATCTTAATTAACACGGTTATAAAAACGTGCCTTTTGGATCAATAAATCGGGAGTCGATGCTGATCAACAAAGATGGGTCGTCTCCCTTCGCTTTCAACATCTAAATTTCTGGAAGTAATCCCCAAACAATGCAGAGGTTTTCTGAAGAAACTCTTCCTGATTTTTAAAAATCTCCATGGTAAAAATAAATAAAAAAGTGCTGATTAAATGTTTTCTTGTAATAAATCAAGAGCTACAGCAAAAACTGAGATGTTTCCCTCCCACTTTTCAGTTTTCTATTCTCTAGATTACAACAGTCCAGCCACTTCAGCTTCCCCCATGTGTTGGATAGTGAAATCTTTTAGCTCTGCTGTTGCAGTGCTATGGATTATCTTCAATTTGTGTGCATCTGTCTTATAATGGAGTTTACAAAGGTAAAATTCCATCCCAGACGAGTCTAGAGTGGAGCAGAGATGAATACTCCTGTTATAAGAAACCTTATCTTTCAGTGCACCAGCATAACTTTTACTTACTTAAAATGTCACTCTCTTGACTTTTTAAATGTCATTAATCACCCACTTTGAAATTTAGAATGTTTTCTGCAGAACTCTTGCCTTCCCTGTTCCCATTTCTGTTTTTTATTTCCCCTTCCAACTCAGCAGGTGACTGTGCAAAAGACTTAATATGCTGACTAGAAAAAATCCTAAAGGATATGAAACCCCTGAAAACCCCTTCTTCATTTGGAAATCAGGAAAATTTCCAGATCAGCTTGTCAAATCAAAATTAGGAAGATCAACATATCCACTCATTCATTCCTTTCCCCCTCCAGGCTCTGAAAAATCAAATGCAAAAACCCAATACTTTTGAGTTTGAAATACTATAAGTAGGCTAAAAAGGTCATAGTTTCTCTCTCAGACTACACTTGTTAAAATTTCATGTATTGCAATAAAAATATGA
This sequence comes from Ammospiza caudacuta, assembly GCF_027887145.1. NCBI lineage: Eukaryota > Metazoa > Chordata > Aves > Passeriformes > Passerellidae > Ammospiza > Ammospiza caudacuta. Next base: position 2,950,949 of record NC_080632.1, on the reverse strand, counting down.
GACCTCAGATGATCCCAATGGAGAACATAATGAGACAAATTAATATCTGGTGCATTTTTATTACCCTTAAGAGAATTGTAGGAAGACTGACTCTGGATGAATGGTTACTAATTAACTGGCAGCATTAATGACAAAGTTCTGCTTTTAAAAGATTGCAGTGCTAACCTAACCCTGTAAGCAATACCTTTAAATTTGCTCTGCTCTCTGTTTATTTCTGAGTCTTGAATTGCCTTTATGCATTTCAAATTGCTAGTTTTGGGCAGCAGCTGCTGAGTTCCTCCACTGCATCTGCAGAGCAATAACTTTTATTACTCAAAAAACATAAGAAATTTTTCTTCATAATTCATATTGGTATTCTTGATGCATCTCCCAACACTGAATGAGAGAAATGTTGTGTGATAAAATGAGAGAAAACGATCAAGTGATTTCAACAACTCAAAGATAGGACCTTAAAAAGGGTCATGAAGGTCATGACACTTCCCATTGAAGAAGTGTTGATAAAAAAAGGTGGGTTTGGAGGTGTGCAACCACCCAAAAGTGAAAAGTGTGGTTGTTAGAAAACAGGGTCTTTATATCAAAGCAGCTGCCTGAGCCCACCTTTCCTCACCAAGAAGGAAGCGTTAAAAATTGAGTTATGGTTGTTGGCACGTGCAAACAACTGTGTTAAGAACATTCATTCTATGTTTCTGTAAATTTTATCTTTTTTTTTTGTGTAGTCTTTAGAGTAGGCTCTGGTTAAATGGTTTGGTCAGCATTTCCAGGCATTAGAGCATTCCACACCATGTTTTAAGTGGTTAATATTAAAGTTGTGGAGTCACAGAATGGTTTGGGTTGGAAAGGACCTTAAAAGTTATCCAATCCCACCCCCTGCCATGGGCAGTCACAACTTCCAATATTCCAGGGTACTCCAAGCCCCATCCAACCTGGCCTTGGACATTTCTAAGGACTCAGGGAAGAGTTTCTCTGGGAATTCCATTCCAGCCCCTTCTCCACCCTTATAGGAAATAAATTCCCCTTAATATAAAATATATATAAACTAGCAGCCAGTTTGAACATAAGAAGGAGTTGATGTCTTTTCACTGATTTACAGCTTTGATCCACAATTTCCACCATAAAATTAACACTTGAACGCTGATAAATAACATTTTTTGCCATGGTTTTTTTTTCTGCTCTCCCAGCAGAGCAGAGTGAGAATCCTGCACCTTGTGCACATATCGATGACTGCAGCAGGAACACAACTCTGACAAGTCAAGCCTCATTACCTGTTCCCAGAGGCCCCAGCTGATCTTGATTCCTTCTCCTGTGCTCACAGAATAGAACAATCAATACTCCAGAATAATATATGTGCAATTAAGAGGTCTCCTCAGGAGCAAAAATGGCAAAAAATGATGAAGATATTGTTTCCATGGCTGAGATACAACCTCAGTCAGTGCATTAGCTCATGATGGAATTATTGGTAGTAACTTTTTTTTATTGTAGCTTTGGGCTATGATAAATCTGAGTTATTTTAACACAATACATCTCTGATAGAGCTAAGTGGAAGAATAAGTTAAAAGTCTCACACATTCTGGAGTTTTTGTTTAGATTATAAACATTTCCTCAACTGCTTTGCTATGTCATCCTTCATCTCCTGTTTATTATTTCTCCTTTTCCTCATGCAATCTTGTACTGCAGGTTCTCTACTGTGAAAGTGGAGAAATAATTTAATAGTGTCTATAGCTACGCTTTCATTCTTTCTATGTTTCTACTGTTTGGTCATTGCTTTCACCTCTTCCGGCTAAGCTACTGCTCTCAAAGAACTTGATTTAATTCATACCATAATCAGTAAAGATTCCTATAAAGTCAGGGTCTCCCTAATAGAACTCAACAAACATTGTTTCTTCCAACCATTATATTTTTATTCTTTCCTATCTTTGCCATGAAATTGTCTGTGTTTTTCAATTTAGCATAAAACTCTTTTCATCTTCTTTTTCCCAATACCTACATCTTTATACTTCAATTACTGGTTATCATTTCATGTCATAATATTACTTTTTTTTTTTCTTTTAAATAATCTTATAACACACTTAACCAGTCTAATTTAATTTCAAATTTTCTTTTCCCACTTGGACACCAGAAAGCATTGCTAGGGTGTCTTATGAGAAGCTATTAACATGTTAAGTAAGAACTCTTAAGTCCAAGACATTATATTTTAATAAGCTAAGTCATCTGAAAAAAAGTCTCTTACCTCTCATTATAATGTTCAGGATTTATAAAATAGAAAATTACTAGATTTTCAATATACTTAGATTGCCAGAGTCCTTTAGAATATAGTCTGACAAATTCTTTTGAGGCTTTACAGAGTCAGTCATGTTATTAAAAATCAGAATAACTGTACTCAGTGCATTGCCTGTAAGTGTATTATATCATAGAGGAAATAACACTTTGAATGCATATATTTCATTCTCTTTTTCAACAAAACTTAATCCCTTTTCTTTCATAGTTCTCAAAATGAAAAGCAGAACATTATACTAAAGCAATACTTAAATTGAGGAGTTGTGTGTGAAGACAGTCAATGCAATTTAAATGTTGTGTAACTCAAAGATGTAAAATTAAGTTATAAAAATGAATATCTTGGTTTGAGGCACATTTTTACATTCTCTTGTCAAGTGAATTTCTCACTTTGTGATTTCTAAGCATCCTTGAATGCAGTATTGCATCTCATACTGCCTTATTTTCAAAGTCCGTGCAGCAAAAGTCACAGACTGAAAGTAAAATGTATGTGTGGGTGAAAATTGCATCTTGTTAAGGAGATGTGACAGCAAGTTAATTGTAAGGGAGCATAGGCAGTCTTTTCAATTCAAGCGCTAATTATTTAACTATAATAACTTCATGGTATTATTTATTTCCACGTTGTTTGTTTTTATTTATTTTTTTTTTTAACTTTAAGCAAGATTTAAAATTCCCAGTTCGTTTCACAATGATCACTCCAGAGCTTTCTGATCTGATCCGTACCCCTGCAGAATTATTTTCTCTTAAACAGATTATGACCTCGGTAAAGGTGAACAGCTGAAGTTGGTATAGTTTGAACAAACCACAGCTGCATCCTGACGAACCACCACAACAATCTGAGAAGACTGCAGAACTCAGGCAGTGCCGAGATGTAATTCCATGACTGTCCTGGAAAACTGCTCCAATCATGGTCATGGATATCAAGGTTTCTCTCTGACTCCTCTCCTCACGACCTCTCCTCACCTACTGCTGTATTAAGCAGAAAGGAAATGCCATTTTTACCCTTCACCTATGCTGGGACTTGAAGGATTTTAGCTCAGAAGTCAACAGCCCAAGATGAATCTGCCAGAATGACTAATTTGTTTCTAATGAATTGGTTAGCCCATAGGTACTGGGTTCTCAATGAATTCATGGTTCCCTCACTCACTGGATTATTTTACCTTCCCTCATTCACTGAATTATTTTACCTAGAAGCCCAAAACTGCAGTTTCTGGGACAAGTGCTACAGTTTTTTACACTTCTCAGCCAACACACACATTGGTTTCAGAGGCTGTTGCATAATATTACCCTCAGCTATAATTCCAAACTTTCTTTTCAATGAAACATCCTGTTGGGTCTTCTGAATTTACCATATTACCTTACCTGTGTTTGCAAAGACTTAAAACACAGAAACTTCATGCACACAGCCAGTCAGTGGCTGATTGAATGATGTATCTGCTCAGTATTATTATCCATTCTAAAGGGAGGTAATACATCAAGAATGCAGCTATTTAATAAGTTTGATGAGTCAAGAAAAATCTTTTTGCTGGAGAAAAGAAATCCATTGTCCATTCTCTACTTGATGTTTCCCTGAACAAAGAAATGTCTTTGAATGTACAGAGCTAGGTCAGAATGTGAAATTTCATTCTTGCTGTTGTCCTTTATCTCTCATTTTTAAAAATAATTTTTTATTATTCTGTAAATAATATAATAAATTAAAAAATCTGTTTTTCCCATGAGAAAAATGATAAAACCTGTAAATAATGACACAATTTTTTTCTTTATATTTTTCTGTGAGGTTTCTAATAAGAGAGAAATTATGATTAGTCTGTGGTAGTTTACATAATAGTCTTTTTCTTTGAGATCACTAATTAGACTTTAATTTACAATTGGCCATTGTTCATGAAGCAGTGTGGTTTGGGGTCTTGTTTTGGTTAGGACATTAGAAATGGTCAAATGTGATGGTCAAATTATAGAACAAGCCAGACATTGAAACATTTCCCTGAACATGCAGCCACCTCTCTGAGCATTTGTTTTTAACCAGTGCTACATTTCTCTTTCTCAGAGGATGACTCCTTTTATTTGTGGGCATTTATCACAGGTAATTTCTGGCACAATAAGTGCTGAGCAGGCAATACACATTTATGGTGCAGTGCTCTAAAAGGAGAACATGGTCCTAAAGGAATGTGTCCATATACAGCATATATTATATTTATCTGAGAACTGCATGAGTCACAGTTTTATACTACATGGGACTTTATATTATATGGAGATATATATACATATGTTACACTTGCACTGAACATAATATCTGCATCCTAACTCCTTTGAAGTGAAATGAATTCACATATTCTTCTTTCTTTTGGACATCTGCATTAGAAAAACTAAAATATTTCTGAGACAACCATGAGATGAAGTCACAGGCCAACATAAATTCCATATTATTCTATGTGGGAGTTAATTCTTCTTCTAACTTAGATATCACAGTGCTGATACCAGCTTCCATTTGTCTTTTTTCTTTTACAAGATACTATTCCATTTCTTTAGAAACTTGCTAAGTTTCAATACATTGAGCAGGGATTGTTCAGCCTATACATGTACTTAATGATATAAACACACTTAAATAACAAGGTTTGAGTATTTTAGAATGTGATTCTAATCACTTCAGTTATATATAAAAAACACAGACTGGAGCAACTGATTGATCATTTCAAATCATTCTCTTGTGTTTGGTTTTGTAAAACTCCAAGTTTTCACAGGAGGAGCTGAGTATTTTCCAACATGTTGGCTTTGTGCTGGGAAGCCATCTGTTATCTCTGTGAAAAATATGGTCTAATTTGGTCAGCTATAACTTATCTCAGTTCTTGTACACTCTGGTCTTTCACAAGCACACATTTTAATCTGTCGGGTTTTGATCATGATCAGTACAGATCTAATAACCTGTCTGTATAATTAAGGACCAAATAGCTGTTCATCAAGATGAAGACCATGTTATGTCATCTTCAAATTTCCTTAATTCTTATTATTTTTAAAATGCAATGCCTTTTTCAAACAACAGAAATCTCTTGTAGCAATATACTATTCCTTGAACTTGAGATCAAACAAAAAATAAAAGTCATTTGCCTTGGAATAAAGTGGATATATCTATTTCAGGTGATAAACAGGTTTTATCACTTGTTCCAGTGACCTCACTTCGCACAGTAAGTCACAAAGGCTGTAAGTAACATTTCAAAGGCTGAAAAGACAGAGAACCAGAAAGAAAAATGTGAAAGTAGACCACAAATAAAAACCTTGGGTGTTGCTGGGACTATCTCCTAGTATTTGTGCACTTCACAGTTCCTCTACTTACATTCTACACGGTGCTACACTTTTCAGCTCTGTTCACAGCTCTGTTAGTGAAAAGAACCAACTAAAAACTTTGTCTGTGCTTTGGTGCATGTGCTGCTGTCAGGTATTTCCCTGTACTTTTCTCCCTCCTCAATGCACAATTATTTAAGTCTACAACCCCAAAACAGGCCAAATATAAGCAGAACCATCAGGACTTCCCTGTCACTGGGGAGGCTGGACAGACATTTTCAGAAGTGTTTATGGTGCTCCTGAAGTTTATTAAGCCCTAAAGGCTAAAGTATGAACATTAGGGTTCCTATCCACAACAGGATTAAGATTTTTACATGGAAATATTTATAGTTCTAAAGTAGTCTCAAAGTTTTCCTAGCATGTCATCTAATTCTGGCACAATAATGCTGTTCCATTCCAATAATGCTGAAAATAAAAGTGCCTCAGAGGACTAGGTGCCTCTTGGTAGATCAGCATTTCCCATCATCATCATCCTCATCATCATCATGTTCTTGTTCTAAAAGTACTAACTCAGAAATTTTTAATATTTTAAAATTTTTTTTTTTTAATTTTTTTTGGGCACAACATCTTTTATAACTCCTGGAAGATTTCACCTACTACATTATCAGTGATGTTTGTGATATATTTCCTGTAAGAGTTCATGCTACCTGCCAAAGATATTTCTTTCCCTCTTGTATTCGTGATGATGAGAATCCCAACTTAGACTTCAGTCATCTCTGAAATGTGTTGTGATGAGTTACAGCTGAGTTCCACCATCCAGAGCCTTCATTGTCACTGAAGGTTACATCTTCAGCAGGTGTTTTGGTGTTTCTCATTACTCCTTTGTAACATCTGCTTTCATATCATGCACTTTAGAAGCTGTCCAAATCATTAAATCCAAACAAAAATCTTAGGTTGAGGTACAAGCTGAATATATAAAAAGATTTGCAATCCTTTTATTGAATATATACAAGACTATTCGACCATGGGAATAATTTCATTACACTAAATATTTACTGAAAATACCAACACTTTCTAATTTTTTTTGGCTGTATTTTATATATGAGCTGAAATATCATAGATTTTTTTTCAAAAACTGCATTAATTAACACTAATAAAATCTTCATGTTAATTTCTCTATTACATTATGAGAAGAAAAGGTCTCTGCAGAAAAATAATATAAGTTCACATCTGATTGGTGGTTCTTTTTTCAACTGGAATTTTGTTTTAGTTCTTCTTTGTGCTACTGAATCAGATCTGCTCCCAATGTTTGGAGGGGTTTTTTGGTTCTTTTCGGTTTTTTTTTTTTGGTGGGGCTTTTTGATGGTTTTTCATTTGTTTGTTTTTTTCTCATTTTATTGTTTGTCTGGGGAGGCGCTGGGTGGGGAGGAGCTGTTTGTTTGTTCAATGGAGATTTTAATGTTTGTTTAGCTTTGGGGTGGGGCTTTTTATGTTTGTTGAGGGGATTGGTTTTTTGGGGGTTTTGGGTTTTTGGTTTGGTTTGGGTTTTTGTTGGGTTTTTTTTGTATGTCAGTCACATATATGCCTATAACGTATAATGGAAGTAGAAAAAAAGTTTTTATTTATTTCCCTGGACATGGAGTAAATTTATTTGGTGCTCTGCCTCAACAAAGTTAAACTTCATTCTGAATCACATAATGTAGCAAATCATATTTGATCTATGACTTCTGGTTATCTTTAATCAGAGCCATTCAATCTATGGAAGTGGTTGTCAGTTCTATAGTTAGATTTTTTTATGCTCTCCAGTTCTTCATCTGTAACAACCTATTTAAGCCAGAACCTTGAAGTAAAACTCATAATCTGACAGAACAAAACTTAAAGAGTTTTTAAAGATGTACTTTTTAGAAGGTGTACTTTTTTTCATGATGGTGTTTTAAACTGCATTAGATTAAATGAAAATAATTAGGAAAAAAAACCAATCCCAGCACAAATCACAAAAGATTGACAAAGCAAACTGTGATGGTGTATTATCAAAATAACCCAATGTGTTTGCTTAGGGACCAAGTGTTATGGGTAAACCCAGGTAATTCTGTCAATTATATTTTTCCCAGTTGCATACCAAATATATAGAGAAAGGATTATAGATAACAGCTCAGCTGGAAAGGGTAAAGACTCATTTTTTCCTAGATAATTCTCTTCCATACTCTGCCAAACATTTGTCTGTAAAGTGACAAGGATATTTCACTGTCGTACTTCATATTGAGGCATCCCAATTTTCCAATGTGCACAAATCCCCTCAAGAAACACACTGTATCTGGGCCAGAATTCATAATTTAATATCCAAATACTTCAGTTTCTGAAGCTTCCAGAAAGGCTGTGAGAAGTTTTGGAGTTCAAATCAATTAAGAACCCAGTTCTTATTGAGTACCATTGATTTTTTTCATTTTGGAAGAGTGGAAAATATAAGCTCTGGAAAGTAGGAATGTCTGCAGGCTGTGAAGTTTAGAGACATTTCTGTTATGACTAAGTTGGCTGGCATCTACAAAAAAAAACCAAACCAACCATTAAGGTTAAATTACACAGCTTGAGGTTTATCATGTAGTTAGGTAAGGAACACCGCAATTGATGCTGACAAAAAATATGAATATACTTTGAAGTATATTCTGTAGCCCAAAAACTTGTTCCATTGGTATGGTCACCTCATCTTTGCTGCTTAATCAGCAGAAGATCATCCCAGAAAACAGCACCTTTGCCAAGAAATCAGTTTGGGGGTCTTTGCTTATTTGTTTTTGTTTGGTTTGGGATTTTTTGGTTGGTTTGGGTTTTTTCTCTTTATTTGATGGCTTGGGGTTTGTTTGTTTGCTTGTTTGTTTGTTCTTGGGTTTGGGTCTTTTTGTGGTGTTACTTTCTTTTGGTTATCTAGTTGCTTATCCTTAAGGAAAGGTCAAAGTAGGACAGGAATGCACAGGAATTCGTGAACTCATATAAGAAAATTAAAGCCTGCCACGTTGCCCTTTCTATGCATACAAAGGGGTTACTTAGAACCAGGCAGAAAAGAATTAACAGAATTCACAGAATCACCAGGTTGGAAGAGACCTTCAAGATCATCAACCCCAACACCTCACCCAAGCCCTGGCACCCAGTGCCACATCCAGGCTTTGTTAAACACACCCAGGGATGGGGACTGCACCACCTCCCCGGGCAGCCATTCCAGAACTTTATCACTCTTTCTGTGAAAAACTTTTTCCTGATATCCAACCTGTATTTCCCTTGTTGTAGCTTAAGTCTGGGTCCTCTGGTTCTGTCAGTGCTGCCTGGAGAAAGAGACCAACCCCACCTGAGCACAACCACATTTCATGAAGACACTCTCAGGGGGCCACTGGTCTCCTATTTTCACTAAGCGTAGGTCTCACCTTCCAAAAAGCCTTATTCCCTCAAGCCAGCTCACACCAGGAATTAGATCAGCTGAAGCAGATGGGAGAAGCTGGAGTTTTCCTACATAGGACAAATTTCTGGCCTCCCCACTGGAGCAGGCAGGGCAGCCTGCCACTAGGCCCTGCTTCGCCTCGCCCTTGGCACTCCTCATCCTGTTTCCTCCCAAAATAACAGCTTTAATATTTTCAATTCTCATGCTTCCTGGTAGGATTTTAGTTAGTTTCTCAAACAAAATGAAACCTGTTCGGCTGGAGGCATTCACAACCCTGACTGGCAGGGTGAGGATGAGTGCTCAAAGGCCCCAGCTTTTACTCTCAGGGAATCCACTGCCCCACAGCCATGCTGGCTGGAGCAGAGGGTCAGGTGTGAAGAGAAAAAGTGGTCTTGACTAAAATTCTGAAGCTGCAAAGGGTTCTTGATTGTCTGAAAAACCTGAAGCTGCAAGGGGGTCTTGACTGAAAAATTTACCCTCAGCTAGTCCACATCATCTACCACCGTCTGCATCGAATAATGCTTGACCTAGGCCTCACCTGATCCTTACTACTTTCCCTTTTCAGGGCAAAGAGCCTGAAAGAATTAATTCTGTGTCATGAGTGACTTACAGTACAACGCTGACAGTATCTGCTGCGTGCCTTGAGGTGATAAAAAAAGGAAAGTTTAGTTAATTGGCCATGCCAGCAGATTTTCCAGGGTGCGGTCAGATGACAAGGTGATCTGCAGAGGGGCAAACCTTGGGTGATCACCTCCTTCCTTCACCTCTTGAAGCCAGACATCACAAGAAACTCTTTATTTAAAACACTGTCCAAAAGTGGATATATATAGATATGGATGTTACAATTTAAAAAAAAATAAAGCAAAATAAAAAAAAAAAAAGAAAAATTGCACTTCAGAGGCATCCAGAGGCTGAGTAGAGACAGGTGCAATGTTTACAGAAAGAAAAAAGTCATAAAAACTTGTCAATACCTTTAATTTAAAGTGCAAAGTCAACACAGGAACAGATTTATAAGAATGAGGCACAGAATGAGTGGAATACTTTTAACTCTAGAATAGTGAATTCAAGAACCAAACTTAACAATATTTAAGATCCTTGGCGCAGATTTTCTATTTTTATATCCTGTGATGTGTCACAAACAGATATTCAGGTTTTAAAATATCTTTCTTTCAGTTTATGACTTAAAATCTGAATCTCTCTGAGATGAATTCTAGCAATAAAGATGAAATTGAGTATTTTGAATGCACATTTTAGGTGTGTTTTATGCAGCATGGGATAAAGAATGTTTAAAAAATCCTACATATTTGTTGGAACAGAGTCTGGAATACAAGAATACTTTGGGAGCTGAATGTTTTAATTTTTAGTTTTTGAAGGACTTGCTCACAGTTTGGTTCCTATTTTAATTTCAATGGAACTTGTAAATTTTAGAAGAAAACAATCTAACATCTTAAAAAAATGGAATTTCTATTCTGCATAATAATCACATTCTGAAGTTTCTTTCTAAATGTAAGGTAAATTGATGATTTCTGTCTATGTAGGAAAAACTGAGGTAAAAGAAATCGTATTAGTAGACATTTTTGTACTATTTCACTAATAATTAAGAAGAGTCCTGAAGTAAAGGAGACTAAAAATCTCATCATTTATGTCCAATCCTGTGACCATGTCTGACACTCCATAAACATGAAGTATTGTAGACACATCTGTGTGAGTCACAGAACTTTTCTTCTTGTTTGTAAAGTTCATGTGATAGAATACCAGATATGCCTGACCCACGGTGATCTAGTTAAAAAAATTATATAGGAAAATGAAACCAAATTTTTATACAGGGTCTTCACATGCACATGCAAAAAGAGAAAATTTGATAGAGAATGAAGACTGAGAGTTACAAATTACTTAAACTCTGGTTGCTGTCTAAAATTTAATCCCCATAGTCGAAGCATAAATACTGTGACCTCTGGAATGTGCTGAATAATACAGGGGGATTTTTTTTGATGATGTAGCATTGCATTCCTTTCACAGAGCATCCTCACCAGGACTGTGGCTTTGCTTGCCTTTCACATCTGTTACCTCCTGAAGCTGTGGAACAGAGCATATGCAGGTGAAGTTGTTTTCAAGCTGCAAAAAATATTCTCTCCAGTGGGCAGTAATTTGCTTTTATTTTTATCCTGCCTTAAGTTGCAGGATTTGCTAGGTGCAAAAAAGTCTAAAAATACTCAGAATTTTCAGTGAAAACAAAAAGTCTAAAAATACTCAGAATTTTCAGTGAAACTGTAAAAAGAATGACATCAATGCAAGTAATTACTGAGCATGAAGTACATTGCTTATCTTACTCTCTCAGAAATCAGGTGCCGTGAAAATTTTCCCATTCCATACATTTGGAGTTCCAAAAAAATATTCTGCTCGTAAAAACAGTATGGGTCTCCAGTGACACTAAAGCTTAATGTTGCAAAATATGGTTCTTTGAAATGCACTGAGGCCCTTGCCTGGTTTTATTTGTCCCTTCCTTCACTTCCTTTTCCCAGCAGGACCTGATTTTTCTTTAGCAAGATCAAGTTGGAATGTAAATGTTTATTAAGTGCATATTCCAACCCTGCAGTCAGAGGGGAGCTGCTGCATCTTGGTTACTGTAGGTGCCTTTGTACCAGAAACTGCTTTTGCCAAGGGCTGCCTGTAATGAAGAAGCCAATGACCTGTAAATTATAACTAAAATGCTCAAGTTGGTCTTGCAGATGGATGCTTTTGATTATGGTCTACAGTATCCAAAGTTCAATTTCTATTTAAAGCAAAGAGCTTTAAGGTTCTTTGTGTGTATGTGGGTTTTTGTGGTTTTCTTTTTTTCTTTTTTTTAAGGTTTGATATTTAAGTGCATTAAACAAATGTTTCTGATTTAAATTTTTATTGAGAACTTATATGCAGGGAATTATGTATGTGCACTGGCTATTTTCTGTATCAAAAACAGTAACCATACAAAAGACAGAAGAAAAACCAAGCACAGACCTAAAGATACAGTTGGAACCAGTAAAACTGCAGAACCCATCTTAAAATATTTAGTGACCTTTGCACAATTTATGTTCTGTTCATATTAAATTTCACTAATTTTGCAGGAGACTCCTAATTTTTAGAAATTAAGTGCAGAGTCGTAAACAACTTGTGCTTTTGATCTGTTTCCCAATTTAATTAAGAATTTATGAGCATCCTGAGAAAAGTAGAACCAGCTAGAGGCAAGGCTGCACCTTTATTTTCCTCCCTCTTAGGTAAAAAACAATCAGGTACACGTGCACTAGAACAGCCAGAAGGTTAAACAGGGTTAGTAAGCATTCCATTATAAAGGATGGAGAAAGAAAGAAAGAAAGGTGATAGAACCAGAGAAAATTACAGAACCAGAAGAAATTACTCTGGAAAGTCCAAGTCAAAGTTCCAAAAATTACTGGAAATACAATGCCGTGGTCTAGTTGACATGAGGGTGATAAGACAAGCCTTGAGCTTGATAATTTCAGAGGTCTTTTCTAACCTAAATGCTTCCGTGATTCTCTGAAACTACCTCTGAGATCAAACAGAATTAATGTTTCAGAGATGTTCTGGATGTTGCTGAAAAGCGCAGCAGGAGAAATCAGAGGCACTATAAAATAAAATCATTTACATGTGTTGTGTCTTTTTCAAGCTTTTTTTAAAGTTATTTCAGCAGAAAATATTTGAATAATGTTACGTCGTAATGGTGGGATAAAATTGGGCGGGAGAAGCCACAGGAAAACCTTTGAAAATGTTTTAAAGATTCTTTTCATAATACCCAGTAAAGATACCAAATAATTGTGAGCAAAATGTAAGTTTAATTTATCAGTCCATTAGCCAAAATGTTTGTTATGTATGCTGCTAGAATTTTCACAGAATAACGGAATTTTTTTCCTCTCAATTACTCTTAAAAAAAAAAAAAAAGAAAGGCAAGTACAAACAAAAGGTGACAGATTGAGAATTGTCTGGAAGTAGGAAAAGATAATCAGATTTACAAATTTAAAGGCAGAAGACATTAATGCTTTGCCTAAACCTCACTATAATAGGTCCAATGCTATTTGTTTAGTCAACTTTAAATAAAGCCTTAAGTTACATTCATACATTTAAGAACATGTACTGGAACTAATCAAAACAAGTTCTCAGTCATCCAGATTCTGATTGATAGTAAAGTTTCCTTTTGCATGAAAAGTGTCTTCTGTCAAGGTTAAAAAGAAATGTTTTCCTGCACTAATTATATATCCTTTAAACTACTACTACTACTTATTTATTCTAATGAAGGAATTTGGAGGCAAATTATGTTTTTGATATTAGTAGCTTGTTTTATTGTTCTGGTTTGTTGGTGTTTAAACAAAAAAAATTCAGAAGTCATGAGAGGAATTTGAAGTGTTCCTCAAACACAGACAAATGTCTATAAAATTAGTCCTGTATGCTTGTACATTTCAATACATCATGAAAAACACCCTGCCTGCATTTGAAAAGGTGACTGAGCATTCTGTTACACTGCAATCTCAGCTTATGAAGCAAGGCAAACATCTCAACATGTGGAATTCATGTAAATCTTAAGGAAGATTCCCTTAGAAAAAAATAAGGAAATTTGTATCCCATGAATCTGCGCCATTGGAATCTCTAATTTCTGTGATTTTATAATTCTGTCTGTTATACTGCACTCGCATAGGTTCCCCACAGTCAAATAGAGTGAAACAAAAACAGTGAATGGTCTTTCATACACTCCACAAAGAGATGCGAATCTATAGCAGTTCCCCAAAAATTATGAATCTGGAAAAAATTAGGATGCATTTTCTTTGCTGCATGTTCTGCTTCAAGAAACCCTCTCAACCCTTTGTGGAGGGAAGGTATTGTGACATCAGGCATATCTAGAAACTGCATAGCTGAGGATCCAACAGCAGGTCCATCTTCATCCAAGCTGAATTTTGTCAGTTTTGTTCCTTCGTTCTTTGCTTTCTCATACTCCATTGTAGCCAAGCAAAAATTGCATTCTCTCTCATGGTTGTGTTTCAACTGATGTATTTAATCGATTTTTCTTTTTTTTTTTCTTTCTTTTCCTTTTTTTCCCCCCTTTTTTTTCCTTTTTTTTTTTTTTTTTTAACTGGATTTCATGTAGTGGGATATATATTTTAAATGTGCAGTCTAAGTAATGCAGTTTTCAACTTCACATAATTTTTGAACTGCTAAGGCAAAGAACAGGAAAATTTGCCCAGGCTGGTATCAAATATGTGTAATCTGAGGTAGAGGGGGAAAGCTTTTTACAGCCACTTAATTCCACTCCATTATTGAACATTTGCAGTTTATAATGCTAATTTAAAAAAAAAAAAGTGCCTGGAAATACAAAAATGTCTAAAAGTGGCTAGGAGGCCACTTACTATTATTTAAGCTATTTTATATTAGCACTTTGTGGACCACAGACAGTAACATTCCAGTAATCCTACATGGGTTAACAAACTTTATGTAAATTCTGGGATTCCATTATGCAGTTTCAACAGCAGACAACGACTGGATGTGGTCAAACAGCAGCTAGGAAACAGAGATGGAGGAATTAAGGGATTGACTCTACTAGAATACAAATCAAATTAACACAATTAACCCCAAACCAGCCCAGGATTTAAGTGAAGGAAGCTTGTACCACAAATAGGACACATTCAGTGATTTCTTTTTTCATTTTTTTATGATCAATTCGTAGATAATAAAAAAAAACATTAACTATGTTACAGTTCATGCAGATTTCCACTCAACTAAAATTATCTTATTCCTCAACAATTACTTTTGACTAATGTCACTAGGGGAACTATTAAAATTCATTTCATGCTGCATCAGGTATGAAATGCCACTTTATAAGACAGGAGTTTTCCAAAGCTAAATGATACTAGACTAATGTGGTATTTTTTTCCCTAGACACAGGGCTGTAAATCTAGTCTTTGTGAACTGTGATAAAAAGAATGTAATATTTACTGTGCAGGAATAGCATCAATAAAAATACGGGGGAAATCAAAATGGAGGTTACATTACCCTGAATGAACAAAAAACCCCTCAGCTAGAAAAAGTTAATGCAATTAAGGATGGAAACTGGTAGCAGTGCTGTAGAAAAAAAAAAGCAAGGTCAGTTTTCTCCAGTATTTTAATGAAGAAGCCAATGAATCACCATTGCCTAACTTATGGGAGATCTCATGACAGGAAATTTCTTTTTTATTGAGAGTTAAAAATGGAGCTTATACTGAACCAGTATTTATTTCAAATAACTCTTTACAAAACGTTTGAGTTAACTTTGCTGAAGTTATCCAGTGAAGTTAGACCCTCCTCTGCACTTAACAAATCTGTTGTAGTGTGTTCTTAAGTTTCTTGTTTTGCTCCCCCATTTTATGTATTGTTCCCCCCTTTTTCTATGTAAAATGGTTCTGCCCTCCCCAGGTTTCCCGCCACAGCCCTTTTGACAGTTACGTTGCTATGGTTACCCCTGCTCCTTGCTTTGTCAGTCAAGTCAGTTATGTAATTTCCCCTCCCTTATTTCTCCTTATAAGCAAACCTTTTCTCCTCCCTGGGCCCAGTCAATCACCCCCCACTCCTCCTAGTTTCCGAGATCCTCCTTCTCTCTGGGGGTTGTGGTTGGCTGTGGTCCCGGGGCCCCTCCTTTACTTTGTATTTATTGGATACCTTTGTGTGTCAGTTATGTTAAGTTCCTCCCTGTACCTTTCCCCATTGGTTCTCTGTGAATCCCTCCCTTATCCACCTACTGTCTTTAAAACCCTGCCTCTCCCACTGCTCTGGGCCATTTGCTGGTTGGTGCCTTCCCTTGCTTGCTGCCCTCAAGACATCAATGAACCGACCTTCACCCCCAGCCAGTGTCCGACTCCTGCCTCTCGTCCCATCAGCGTTGCGAGTCCAGTCTGCCATCCAGCCCAGCCCGAGGCCAAGACGCCAAGGGGGGCTGGCATTCCATGCAGCTGAGGCGTCGGCCTTTAGCCATCAGCTAGCCGGACTTTGGCCACACAAAGCTGGACTTTGTATGCCTCGCTGCACAAATCCATGTATTTCAAATGGGGGATTTGTTTGTGGCTCTGTTTCTTCTTCTTTCCTTTCTTCATAAAGGAAGTGCTTTAAGGGTGTAGCAGAGATAAATATTTTTCCCTACCGATAAGGGATCTTTTCTTGTGTTAACACTAAGACTCGAAGGCCTGTGACAATAAATTTTCATTGTATTTCTTCAAAAAGCAAGAATATAGATAATACCATAAGTTTTTCTGCTACTTACCTGTGAAAAGGAACTTGTAAAAGACTGTGGGTATTTAATACTACCTTTAATACAAATAAGAGGCTCTGGTTTCCTCAGTTTCCTAAAAAAAAGTCTGAAGTTTAGGCAGAAACCACTTCCTTATATGGAGAGAGCACCCTTAATTCTATTTCTAAAGATTTGCCTTTAGTTTTCAGAGGAAAAGCTTAAGAAATCAACAAACCTGATATTAAGAAAACTACCTGTTAAAAATATGCTTTTTTGACAGCAATATAATAAGGACCAGTTACAGCTATAGTATGTAAGCTGTTAGTCATAATTGATAATGAGCTTTCAAAAATAATGGTATGGATGTGACGGAATCATTTGAGTTATTTATTGGAGTAAAATCTTCAGCTAGTAATGTCGGCCAAGGTTAAGCTGTAATAAGTCTATCAATATGGTAGCAGCATAATAGAGTAATGCTCATAAAAATTTGATGTAAATTTAGATGTATAATTAGGGTAGTCTGTAAGAATTATATGCCTGACAATTTAATCAGGTACAGTCCAGGTGGTCCTTAAAAGGGAAAAGAATTGCGCGAGGGCGTACTTGGCCCTAATGTCTGGCCAGCAATGCGAGAGGGAGGTGGCCGACACCCTGGCGCATGTATTGCCAGCCCCCCTTGGCGTCTTGGCCTTGGGCTGGGCTGGATGCACGGCGTGGATGGAAAGCGCAGAGGGACGAAGAAAAGAGGCGTCCACTAGCTGGGGGCTAACTCCGATTTATTGAAGGGTCGGATGACACAGACAGGGAGGGAGAGTGCCAACCAGCAAATAGCGTAGAACAAGGGGGAAAGCAAGTTTTTAAAGGGAGGAGGTGGAGAGAGGAGGGAAACCCGACTAGCCAACCAGGGAGAGGTACAAACATAACTGGCATAAGGGACTAACCAATGAATACAACATAAAGGAGGGGCCCCGGGACCACAGCCAACCACAACCCCCAGAGAGGCGAAACTTCCAGAAAACTGGGAGGAGTGGGGGGTGATTGACTGGGCCCAGGGAGGAGGAGAAACTTACATATAAGGTGTGTAGGGGAGGGGAAATTATCTAACAAAGGGAGATTGGCAGTTGAGGGGGAAGGGGATAACCAGGGAAACCAACTGTCAGGAGAGGCAGTGGCGGGAAAATCAGGGAAGGGAGGAACCATTTGTACTTAAGCAGGGGGAAATACATAAAATGGGGGAATAACTGGGGAAATTAAATAACACAACACAACATCTCCCCGTTTCTTAACAAATAAAATAAAAGGAACATAAGAGTCCATATGAACTTAAACTTCGGGGACCCGCAGCTGGTCTGGCCAATCTTCGCCTTTTTGAGCTGGGGCTCGTCCGCCCATGGGTGGCCAGCGGGCGGCACGGTTGACCCCTCCTCATCCGCAGCTTCTTCGGCCTCTGAGGAGAGGTTCCCCAGCTCAATGTGCTCTTCGGCGGGCACTGCGGCGTGGTTGATGGTGGGCGAGGTGGCTTTGGATACCAGTCTCTGGATCAGGCCGCGGATCACCACGATGAGAACTGAAAACATAATCAAACTCAAAACAACTTTAATAATAGATTCTAGAATAGAAGTGGCCCACCCGCTCAGGCCCCAACCCTTGAAAAGGTCCCCCAGCCAGTCCGAGGTCTTCTGTCGAACTTGGTGGACTAGGTCGTGGAGTTTTCGGTTTGATTGTCTGGCGTCCTCAGCTCGGGTGGACAGGTTCAAGCAGCACAGGCCCTCGAACTCCTCGCAGTGGTGGTGATGTAGCAGCAATAGAAAATCTATTGCTGCTCGATTCTGGAGTGTCGCCTTCCTTATTATTTCCTCGTCTGATAGGAGGTCGTATAGCTCGGCTGATGTAAAATTGGCTTGTTTTGCCACCCAACACTCTAGGCGGCCCAATTCTCCTAGAGCTTTCGCCACCGATACCCAAGGCAATAAGATGGTAAAGGTGACGGACTTTGAGTGAGACCAATGAGTAATTCGGCATCACAGTCCTCGATGAGATCTTTAAGATCTCTTTTAGACCTGCCCAATTCGGACGTGATGTTTGATCGTTTCCAATCAATAATTTGGGACATGTTAGGGGTAAACAGCGTCAGCCGGCCGAAGGTGCACGGCCCTCCGACCACGCCAGAGGGGATGCCTGCCCACGCTCGGTCTCCGCAAATCAAAAACACACCCCGAGGAAGGGAGTAAGGGGTCTGGCCAGTAGTGGTGAGGCCGAGGATTTTCAAAACAGCGTGGCACCACTGCTTAGCCTGGTATTCTATTTTGGATTGAAGCACCACCTCACTGCCCTTCTCTACGGGGGTGATACCATAATCAAACTGAAAACAAACAGAGGCGTTGGCGGAGCCGAGTAGATGTAATTCAGTGGGCTCGGAGGTTGCAGGAACCAGCCTGAACACTCCGTCTCTCCAGGCATTCGAGGAGTCAAAACTGGGGAGGATCGTGAGGGTCCGGGCCAGAATGGGGGAAAAGGAATGTTGGAAAGTGGAAGGGAACTCGCCTGGAGAGAAAGGGATCCCCACAAGGCAAGACGACATCGGGTCCTCTGCTGTGCTGGTGTCCAGGCAGATGCTATCCTGTCCGAGCGACTGAGCCAAGGCACGCCAGACATTGACCTTGGGCTGGGGGACAACCCACGGCTCTGTAGGTGGCATCAGGAGCCAGCAGGTCATTATCAGTGTGAACAGCATCCTGGGGTTTGGGGCCAGTGGTGGTGTGGCAGGGGCCATTGGGGAGACATAACTGAAACGACAGAAAATGGTAAAAGTACACCGAAATCATAAGTACAGTTCCTCCCCGAAAAGCCAACTTAAATAAAACATTCGGGATGACATGTCAGGGGCTGGGGGAGAACAGGAAGAGGCATAGAGGAGGAGGTCCAACGGTGGAGGAGAGGCCGGAGGGGAAGGCTCTTCCTCCACGGAGGGGAGATCTGGAGGAGCAGATGGCAGATGGTGGGGTCTCCTCCGTCGCCGCCAACACGCCTGCCGAACTTGCGGTACAGTTCCTGCTTTTGTCCCCTGCTTCGGGACGAAGGGCCTTACCCACTTAGATGGAACCCACTTGGGACCTGAGGGGGTAGACACGCAAGCGTATCCCCTCCCCCAGGTCACCAAGTCGAAGGGCCCCTCCATCCGCCAGGTCTCCGGATCCTTGACCAGAACCGGAGGCCTGACTTTAGGCTGCAGCTGCTGGTGGCTGCCGAAATGCCAGACCACTGGAGGATTTTGGCTGTCGAAAGAGCAGTTAAGGAAGTTAAGAGTGCACAAGGCTCTCGACAGCTGGATGTGGGGGGGTCTCCACCTTCATTGCCAGTTGTTGTTGGGACAGGGTCTTCTTAAGGCTCTGGTGGGCCCTCTCCACCATGGCTTGGCCTGTTGGGGAATAGGGGATGCCGGTCTTATGAACTATTCCCCATTGCTGCAGGAAGCTCCGCAGCTCCTTGGAGGTATACGCAGGGCCGTTATCAGTTTTTAAGGCCCTAGGGATGCCCAAGACAGCGAATACCTGAAGCAGATGCCTCTGAACATCCGCTGCCTTTTCTCCTGTGTGGGCAGAAGCGTAGATAGCTCCGGAGAAGGTGTCTACTGAGACGTGGACGTAACACAGCCGACCAAAAGATGGGACATGTGTCACGTCCGTCTGCCACACCTCACAGCTCGCCAGGCCTTGAGGATTAGCTCCCGAGGCCACGGTGGGCATTTGATGTTGCTGGCACTGGGGACATGTGGCCACGATCGCCTTGGCCTGGTCCTGCGTCAGGTTGAATTGCCGAACCAGGCCGGGCGCATTTTGATGGAAGAGTTGGTGGCTGATCTTAGCCTGGCCGAACACATCCGGGAGCGGGCCCTGCGTAACGGCAGCCACGGCCAAGGAGTCAGCACGGTGGTTGCCCTCCGCTATGAACCCAGGCAGGTCTGTGTGTGACCTTACATGCATCACATAAAATGGGTGCTCGCGGTGGGACACCAACTCGACGAGCCTGTTTAATAATTTGAACAATCTCTTGTTCGTGACCTCTTGAAGAACTGCATTTCCTGCTCGGGACACTACACCTGCGACGTACGCAGAATCTGTCACCAAATTAAAAGGTCCAGGGAATCTCTGGAATGCCCTGATGATTGCGTCCAACTCAGCAACTTGTGGAGAACCCTCCACAAGAACAACATCGGTCTCCCACTGCTGAGTCTGAGGATCTTTCCAAGTCATTACTGACTTGTGGGATGCTCCAGACGCGTCAGTAAAAACAGTCACGGCATCCAGTGGCTCCCTACTTTGAACCTTTGTAAGAGACAATTTGAAGTCCGAATTGAATAATTTGTGGGCTGGCCAATCAACTGCGACGCGCCCAGTGTAGCTGTCTAATGCAAACTGTAGATATTCATTAGTTTGCAGCAGTTCTTCAAAGGTCTTTAATTTTAATTGGCCCACTTCCAATTTAATTGGAATGTGAATGCATGAGAAGTCACACCCTGCCAGCTCCCTGATCCTCGATCTCGCTTTGAGGATCAGTTCGGCTACCAACTCCTGTGGCCGTGTCATCCTTTTGGACCTATGGTGGCTGAGGAACACCCACTCTATGATCAAGAGGGGGTCACCCAGACCCTGGTCCTTTAGGCTTTGGTCCCATTGATGGATTATGCCATGGAGGTGTGGCAGCTTTCCCAGTATGATGAATTTGAATGGCAGGCCCGGATGGTACCGATGGGCCTGCCTGGCCAAAATAGTTTTCTGGACCTTCTCCAGAGCCACCCCCTCCTCTGGGGTGAGAGCCTTAGGGGAATTAAGCCCCTCTCCCCCTTTCAACAAATTGAAAAGGGGGGCTAGGTCTTCGGTGGAAATGCCTAGCCAGGGTCTCACCCAATTTAAAGACCCACACAGTTGGTGAACATTGGCTAGGGTCCGGACTTTTGTCCGAATAGCCAATTTTTGCAGAACAATGGTCCTCTTTGTAATTTCGAGGCCCAGGTATTTCCAAGGTGGCATCCGCTGAATCTTGTCTTGCTGGAGCTCGAACCCTGCAGCAACAAACGCATTGGTTGTCAGGTCAAGCGCATGGGCAAGCAGACTGTGGTCGGCCGCACACACGAGGATGTCATCCATGTAATGATGGATGATGACGGCATCCCCGAGGGCTGTACGCAGAGGTGACAGCAGCGAAGCGACGTACCATTGGCAGATCACAGGGCTGTTCTTCATGCCCTGTGGTAATACCCGCCAATGATAGCACTTGGCCGGGGACTTACGGTTGATGGACGGAACCGTGAAAGCAACGCGCGGGGCATCGTCCGGGTGAAGGGGAATTTGGAAAAAACAATCCTTGATATCAATTATCACCAAATTCCAATTTTGGGGGAGCATTGCTGGGGAGGGCATCCCTGGTTGGAGAGATCCCATATCGAAAATCAACTCGTTAATTTGGCGGAGATCGGTCAGGAGCCGCCACTTATCTTTTTTGGGCTTTTTGATGACAAAAACCGGGGAGTTCCATGGTGACATGGACTCCTCGATATTGCCCTTAAGTAACTGCTCCTGCACGAGCTCGTTGAGCGCCTTCAATTTCTGTTTGTTAAGCGGCCACTGTTGAACCTGTACTGGTTTATCAGAAAGCCAATCCAGCTTCCAGGTCTGGCGCTCATCAGTGGCCACCGCCCGAAAAACCTGGGGAGCCTTTGGTAGGTCAATTCTGGCCCCCCACTGGGCTAGTAGATCTCTCCCCCAGAGAGGCTCGGTGTAGTCTAATACAAACGGGCGTACAGACACCAATTGCCCGTCGGGCCCCTTAATTTGGACAATGCTCTTTGATTGTTTTGCCAATTGCAAGCCCCCGACACCTGAAATCGTGCCCGCTGCACTTTGCAAATCCCAATGTGACGGCCACTCCCGAGAGGGAATGATCGTCACATCCGCGCCCGTGTCCAAGAGACCCCTGATGACCTTTTGATCCCCGCCCAACGAGAGTTGACATGTCAGGTGGGGCTTCTCCCTCCCTACGAGTTGTGCCCAGGCCACTGACGGAGGCGATGTCCTCTCCGCGGCGTCGCTCCAATGGTCTTTATCTGGAACTGGAATGGCCTGGGCAATGACCTGTCCCTTGGGAAGGAGAAGTGGGGGTCGGACACAGTACAGCCCTACTGCGAAACGATCCCGGTCAGTAGTGACCAGACCGGGGACGATGTGCACGTCTCGCGGCGTGTGCTTAGTGTCACTAACAACGGTCCACCTGCAACGTCCCAATTTCCTCCAGCGACCCGGATGTTGAAGGTCGACAGACACCAGCTGGATGTTACTGCTAGGGATATAAAAATCCCTAGTTAGCTGCAGCCTGTATGGGGAAGCAGAGGACAAGGTGTTAAGCGCAGGAACTGCACCACAGGTAGTAGTCAAATCCGATAAGTAGGTCAAGTCCGGCATAGCGAAAGTCGGTGGCACTCCCTCTTCTCCTTCCTCCCCGCGTGGTGGTATTCCGCCCGCCGCATTTATGTCTGCGCGCAGGGAGGGGCTGCACTCTGGGCCTAGTTTTTTGTGCCCTTTTCCTCCTTTTCCCGCTGCCTCCTATAATTGAGATAGTCTAATCTCATAGGGCACTGGGGCATCCAGTGCCCTATCTTGCCACATAAGTGGCAGGGGTGGGTGTCCGCTGTTCTTCTGCC
Source organism: Ammospiza caudacuta (assembly GCF_027887145.1). NCBI lineage: Eukaryota > Metazoa > Chordata > Aves > Passeriformes > Passerellidae > Ammospiza > Ammospiza caudacuta. The sequence goes on along the minus strand of NC_080632.1, from coordinate 2,928,038 downwards.
GGACCCTGGTGTTGGTGGTCCGGCAGCGGGGGCCGCCTCGAGGTCGAATGGCTTGGGCTTCGGGAGGCCGGCAAAGGCCACGGAGGCTCTGCGTGGGCGTGCGGAGAGAGGGACGCGAGCCACTACGGCCTCAATCATTGCCTCCACCGAGGGCCGGAGAGTCCGAGGGAGGGTCTTAATGGCCTTGCGGCACTTGGCATTTGCATTGTAATATGCCATTTTCTTAAGCATCTCCTCCCTCTCTTTCTCCCTGGACACCTGAGCTGACACAAAACGGTAGAGGCATTCGACAAAGGCCATGTATGGCTCTTGCGCACCCTGCCGCACCTCGTCCTCCTCCCATTGGGAGGTGACGACTGCGAGTTTTAGAAAAGCCCGCTCCGCGGCCTGGGCCATCTCCACTAACTGCTGTGGAAAAAGAGCCCGAGCCTGAGCTGCCCCGGTCGCCCACTGCCCCTCGCCCAACAGATGTTCTTCCGAGACTATCAGGCCCTCCGCATCGTGAGAAGTTGAAGGATTCCCCCAAAGATTTGGGAGAACCTCCAAAATCTTCCTCCTCCACTCCGCCACCCAGACCCGGAACTCCATGGGCCCTGTCAAACTGGAGAAGAGAGCCCTAAGGTCAGCGGGCATCAGATCTCCCTGCACAAGGGCATTACGGAGCAACCCCCGGAAGTACTTGGACGCCCGGGAGTAGTCCTTCTGCGCCTTGCACAGCTCCTTGATCCGGGCCTGTGCTAAAGGCACCCACTGTGCCTGAGGACTTCCTCCCCGCTTAGGGTGTACAAGACCGGGGCGGCTTCCAACCAGGGCGCCTGTCCCGGCCTCCGGTCATCCACTCACCCCCCCCCGGAACACAAAGCATGGGAACCAGAAGGGAAGGCGTGGGAACCGGAACTGGAGGAGGTTGAGGCAGGCCCTGGTAGTGAGGCGGGGCGAGGGAGTGGGCGCGGCACACCACCCCTCTCCGCCCCCTGGGTGGAACACAGGGGCGGAGCCGAATACGTGGGATGAGCAGGGGAGGGATCAACGGGGGGCTGAACTGGGGGAGGAGAAACGGGAGGAGCCGAAGGAGGAGCAGTGGGAGGGACCGTGGAAGGGTACGAGGGAGGGGGAACCGAGAAGGGGGTTGGGTCAGGAGGGAGGAAGGGGTTAGGATTCGGGAGAAAAGGCTTCTGGGGAAGAGGAGGGGCCCTGGTGGGAACGGCCATGCGATCACCGCCATTTTGGGCACCCTGGGAGCCATCTTGGTAACCTTCAACAAATCAAACTTTGGGCTTAACAACTGGGGACTTGGGGACAGGGACAGAGGGGTCGGGAAAGAGAGAAGCCTGGCCAGGGCTCTTCGAAGTGGGAGGCCGAGCAGGTCAAGGGGGAGCAGGGGCAGGATGGACCCCCTGCTTCTTCTCGGCCCTAATAATCCCCCTCGAGGGCTCCTGCCTGTGGGATGGGGGAGCGGAATGAGGGACAAGGGCAAGCGAACGAGGGGAACGAGGGGATAACGTAGAACTTGCAGGTCCTTTCTTAGGCTCCCCTACTGGGCGAAGAATGGCAAGCACCCTACCAGCCCAGTACACCACGTTAACTAATTTTGTCTCCCCAGACTTTATGGTCTCTTCTAATTTTGCAACAACGGCTGCCCAAAAACGTGGCTGTTTTACAATTTCTGGGGAGACATCGGGAAACTTCGAAAAGACCCACCTAATTAACAACTTTAACTCTCGCTTGGGGGCCTTATGCCCACCCCCAAGCAGTAAACCTTTAACAATATAATAAACCTGTTTTTGCGCCTTTCCCAAGCCCGCACCCATGGCACCTTTCTAGCGGCAAAAGTTTTACCACTGGAAAGGGGGAAAGGTCGCTGATGTTACACCCCTCCGCCCGGGGAGAAAACGAAAACTAAAACAGCAAGCCACACACGACCGGCCTCCGCCCTCCCACCGCCCCGAAGTCCAGGGGAAAGTGCGAGGAAAAAGGGAATAGGGTGGTGGGTCCGGGCCCCGCGTCCGGGGAGAGTCCGGCTCCCACGGGAAACCGAAAATAACAAAGGTTCGGGGCTTAGGGAAAAGGGTGGGGGGCAGATCCCCAGGGCAGGGCCCGTACCCCTAGGGGGAAGTTTTAAAAAGGCGGAGGAGAAGCCCGGAGAGTTCCCAAGGAAAAGGGGCCGGGACTTACCAGTCCAGTCGCTGCGTAACAGAAAAATCCAGGCGGGGTATCTTCGTCCCGGAGTCGTCCCACAGGTGCAAGGGAGTCCCGACTCCAACCCTCTGGGAGCGCTGCCCCTAAAACGGGGCCTGCTACCACCAGAGGTAGGCTGGCGGCCAGGAGATTTATGAAAATCCACACCGCGGGGTCCGGTCAGTGGTCCAGTAGGTCCAGTGTCCACTTTGCTTGCCCCACATTGGGCGCCAACCTGCGTGAGGGCGTACTTGGCCCTAATGTCCGGCTAGCAATGCGGGAGGGAGGTGGCCGACACCCCGGCGCATGTATTGCCAGCCCCCCTCGGCGTCTTGGCCTTGGGCTGGGCTGGATGCACGGCGTGGATGGAAAGCGCAGAGGGACGAAGAAAAGAGGCGTCCACTAGCTGGGGGCTAACTCCGATTTATTGAAGGGTCGGATGACACAGACAGGGAGGGAGAGTGCCAACCAGCAAATGGCATAGAACAAGGGGGAAAGCAAGTTTTTAAAGGGAAGGGGTGGAGAGAGGAGGTAAGCCCAACTAGCCAAACAGGGAGAGGTACAAGCATAACTGGCATAAGGAACTAGCCAATGAATACAACATAAAGGAGGGGCCCCGGGACCACAGCCAACCACAACCCCCAGAGAGGCGAAGCTTCCGGAAAACTGGGAGGAGTGGGGGGTGATTGACTGGGCCCAGGGAGGAGGAAAAACTTACATATAAGGTCTGCAGAGGAGGGGAAGTTATATAACAAAGGGAGATTGGCAGTTGAGGGGGAAGGGGGTAACCAGGGAAACCAACTGTCAGGAGAGGCAGTGGCGGGAAAATCGGGGAAGGGAGGAACCATTTGTACATAAGCAGGGGGGAAATACATAAAATGGGGGAATAACTGGGGAAATTAAATAACACAACACAACATTATATGCCTGACAATTTAATCAGGTACAGTCCAGGTGGTCCTTAAAAGGGAAAAGGAAAAGAATCTGTATTAATTGGTATGAAAATTTTAAAATAATTTAAAATGTACCCAATCTTTGCCAGGAAATTATCAAACACTTACTAGGAAAAAAGATAAAGCCAGCTCTGCAACAAAAATCACACAAAAGGTTGTTAAACTTCTGTGGTTTATGATGTGATGGGAATCAGCAACCTTTACTACACAGTTTTTGGGGTGAAAAAGTTAGTTTGTTTTCCTTCTTGTCCTATTTATGGAAAAAAACACTCAAACCAACCACAAAAAAAAGCCAAAAAAGAAAAAACCCCACATTAGATTAAATTATTCCAGGATTGTTTCCTTCTACTGTCTGCAGCAATTTTCTTCATGGCTTATGGACTGTTGTCTTTTAGGTGGCGTTTATAGTGTCCTTACAGACACAGAGAAATTATCCAAACAAAGACAATGTGAACAGCATTTCATTAGGTGCCAAAACACCTATGATTTAACCAATTCACTCAAATCACTTTTAATCTTTCATTTAAGAAGTTTAACAAGTAAAACAAATGAAAGGAGTCGTTTCCTTGGAAGGAAAAAATACCCTTTTAATCAAGAACTAAATTTTTCTGTTTGGGTTTCTGGTTTTTGGTTTCTGTTTTTTTTTTGGTCAGTCGGTTGGTTGGTTTGGGGCTTGGGATTTAAGTTTTTTTCTGTTTCTTTTATGGTTTATTTTTTCTTTTGTGATCCTCCTGGAAGTAAGCACCAAAGTCTTTTCTAACACCAGAACACAAAGATTTGTAAAGTAAAGATTATGAAAAACTGTTACCATTAGAGCCATTATTTCAATGTTTTTGTCAGTATGTGACTGGAGAAATGGAAGCCCTTGTCTGAACAAAAATAACACACAATTATTTTCAAAATAAGAAAGATTGATTTATTTATATATTTATCTGCTGAGTCTCAGTCTCTCAAATTGTAAGGCAAGCAAACATTTTGGTTGAGAACAGCTTACCCCAGTCAGAAAGATTCAGGACGTATACTTTTAAAAAACCAGATTTTCACAGATTTTCTTGGCCTTCTTTATGTCATCAATCTCTTTCCTGATTATTGGGAATATCTGAACATCATACAGTACATTATTTGGAGTTTTGACACAGGTCACAATAACATTTGCCACAGGTTTTTTTTCTGTGACATTTATTCTCAGTGGTCTGGAAGGTTACACCACCTCTAGACAGTGACCCTGAAAGGTAATTTTAGTTTTATTTTCCTCCCTCATTCCTTTCTTCTCCTGAGCAATTAATTGAAACAAAATTTGAGCTCTGAAGTGAATAAGAGGCATAGTCTGTGCTTGGAGATTGTTTTTTCCCCAAGTCCAGACAAAAAAAAAGGATTTCTGTTGCACACATTTGGTTCAAACGCAGCCATAAATGACCTTTTTTTACCTACTCATTATACACTGATATTTTCCTGACATAGTGGGCCTGTGATTGTCATGGCACTGCAGATTTTGTTATGTACTGAAGAGTATTTTACAGATCTCTTTTCTGGTTTCTCAGCATATTTCAACTTATTCCACTTGGTCTGATGTGGTGCTAAGTACTTTCACCTTGTTTTCAGCTTATTTTGCTTTTTATGCAAGAATACCTGAAAGAGAAAAGGTCTATAATGCCTTTTTTAGAGAACATACCCATCTGAATCATTCTGCTAAGCTCCCATTAAAAAATAAATTCTGGAGTAGTAGAGGCAGACTCAAAATTACTTTTATAAATCTTTTTTTTTGCATATCCTCTTGTAAAGATGTGCTAAAAGCAAGAATATGGTTGCCTCTTCTCTCAAGCAGGTGAAAATAACTTTGAAGAGTGCTCCTGAAATTACAAGAGAGAACTAGATACACAATTCAGAAATAAATTTATTTGATTTATGATATACATGACTCATTATCAGCAAAGGGAGAAAGATGGGATAATATATTTAAACTGGTGTTTTGATTTTTTGCACAATTCTAAACAATATAAGGAACTTTTTAGGGCAAATGCCAATCAAAACAAGTGTTGGATGAAAGGATTTTGACAAATTAATTGAAGATATAATTGTATGTGAAAGACAAATGACTTAGAAAAGTCAAAATTTATTCTTTCCCCAAGTCGAAAAATATTTTTTAAAAAGTCTTTCTGATCACCTAAAATTTACATAAAAATTTGTCTGGGGTAGATCTCAACATCTCTACCCTTTCTAGGGTAGGTCTCAGCATTTAACCTCAATTGCTGAATTACTTCCAATGAGTTTTATTTAATGTGAAAATGTTCAAAACAACTGGGTAGTAAATTGTTAATCTTTTTTCAGAAAAATATCTGGGAAATACACAAGACCATGATGCACTTCTAAGTACAAAAATACCAGATGACAAGAAGTTGAAGGCACATAACATGGATTGGAAATAGGTTTTGCATTTTATGCATTTTAACAGCAAATTCTACCATTTTAACAGAACACCTGAACTGTGGAGCATTCTGGGTTGTTGAATATTTTTGAACACGTATTGAATCTGTCTTTTCTTTCTAAAGCTAATACTTTGTTTCAGTTTGGAAAAATGCAAAGGCCTCTTGTTTTGTACAAGAGTTAATTTTGATATCTTGTAGTTGTAAGGTCTATGAATCACAATAAAATGTTTCAGTTGAAGAACTTCTCAATTACTGGAAGTGTATTTAGTTTTTGTTGCACTGTTAAGTTTACTTCAGTGTCAGGTTTCAGATCAATAACTTCTTAGGGATTTGGGACCTACAGGGAAGAAATTGCATATGTTCAGGTGAACTTCATCTCTTACATCAGAACCACGGTAAAACCCTTTACCAGAAAGGGTAAAAAAAATGAAAATAATTGATTTCTTGTTACAATTAGAGTGAGCTCCTGTAATCACAATATTGAGAGGTCCCCCACAGCATCTTGATCTTAAAAGAGCCTTTATCACAGCTTTCATTATTACGCCTTAGAGGAATAAATATTCAATAAACTCACCCAGATTATTAATAAGAACTTCAGTAAAAGAATTTGCTAACACAACCAGGTAAATCAACTAAATGTCATGCAAAAGTAGCAAGGCAAACTCAGTGCACCCTGCTAGAGAGAGTGAATTTTTACTTATCTCACAGTATAATCTCCTATTTCCGAGGTTTATCACAATAGTTTAAAAAAAAAAAGTCAACTCTTTATTTTGTTAGTGCTGCCAAGCTGTACTTCTAACAGAAATACTTAAAAGTAGAGATTGGTTCTAGAATACTTTTACTGAAATAAAAATCAAAAATATTAACTACAGTGCTCATAAATTGTCCTATTACTGAAAAAAAAAAGACAAAACTGGTAGAGCCAGATGAAACTACACTGTATTTACTATTAATTCTAAACAAAATAACTGTATATCTGAGAATATTTTAATATTTTAGACTAGGTTAACATGAAGAAAATGTGCTTCAAAACACAGATAATTCCCCAGTCTCAGGTATATAATATTTCAAAGCACTCTCTGTGGTAGGGAATCACTTACTATGATGAAGACACAATAAGAAATTATTTCTTTTTCTAGGTTTTGGGGTTTTTTCCCCCATTCCTTCACATTTTAAGTGCTGCCTAAACTGGAATTAAGAGTTCTGAAGCCAAATCAGATTTCTTTGTTTCTGATCCAAGTTTCAACTTCTTTGTTAAATACCAACAAATAATTTCCTCTGTAAAATAGTTTTCAGTTTCAAGGAAAGAAGCAAAGACTGTCTTGTCTTTTAAGAAGAAATGTAATAGACTGTAAAATCATTAAAGAAATTAGTTTCTCTGATAATAAATTTAACTTTACAGGGCAAACAATTGTAGCTGTTGTGAAGAGAAAAGGAAATAACACTTTAATAAAACATTTCTGGAGTAAAATGCTATGCTGTGTGAAGACACTAACGGATTTCATTTTGTTAGCATAAAATTAAACTGCTAATTTTGTAAGATGTCGTTATGAGTAGTAAACAGGCTGTTTTTCTTAAATTCAGAGCAACATAAAAGATTAGAATTTATAGGCATTTTTCCACTAAATGTTATATATATATACATAATATTATTTATATATACATATAAAATATTATATGTCTCTGTGTGTATGTGTGTGTGTGTGCCTATAATCAGTTTATAGTACTTTACACTACTGTAATCACTGATACGATTATTGTCTCTGAAAGCGAGATCAAAATAGAGTAGATTGTGAACAATCAAGTCTTCTTAAAACTGATTTGAGCAATTAGTGGATTTCTTTTCAAGAGCTGGAGAGCACCTATCCCAGCCTGTGCCACCTGCAGACCACATGTGGTGCAGGCTTTCCCACCATAATATCCTCAGTTATTAGATGCTCAAACACTCAAAAGATTTGCAAAGTGGACAGACAGAAAGGTAAGGGGTTTAAAAGTTCTGTCCTTCAGAACAAAACTTGCAAAAAGCAAAGGTTTTGATGCATGTACTACTTAGTGTGTAATTATCAAAGGATTATCAAAATACGTGTAAGTCTCTACATTTTTCCTACAGTTTTTCTTTTCAAAATAATGATGTGTTTTAACTTTCCTATGGTTTTTTGTCATGAAATGATAAATTTATCAGATATTTGGTTTAGAGGATGCCTTCACTTTAAGTAAGTTATTCTTCAAAAATTGAAATGTAAAAAAAAAAAAAACCCTCTAAAAAAGAAAGTTTCAAATGTAATAAATACTTATTTTTTAAAAGAGTTGAAACTGAAGGAATTAGACTAATTTTGATGACTGGATTCTGTGTATCTACAAAACAGTTTTAAAGATGCATTCAGCTATGATGGCACTGTATTTTAACAGGATTATTTTACAGAGTAGTTAGTCACTTTTCTTACATTTACAGGAATTCATTCCAGTTCATTCATTAAAAAGATAGAACATGCTCTTCATTTCTATTTTCCATTCCCTTTTTGCCACTGAAAACAAAATATTTTTTGCATCTAAGTCTAGTTTTATTCATGATCTGTGTGTTACCCAGATATGATGATGATGATGATGATGATGATGATGAGAATAAGAGGAAGGAGAAGAAGAAAAGAAGACAAAAGGATGATGATGATGAAAATACTGTACTGTAATGTAACATTTATAAAGAATTGGAAGATTTCCTTGTAGTACCTTTTAGGATTTTATTAATATACTGAATATTTAGCACATTAACTGCTGACTTCATGTATTTCATGCTGGTGGAAACTGAACCTGATGCTTTTGTGGATTCAAGCACCTGCTTTCCTTCACAGATCACATTTCTAAAATTTCGCATTTTATGTAAATAATATTCTATTTTATGTCATCCACCCCTTGACAGGTCACATCAAGAGCTTTGAGAATGATAAGTCTTTCTCAGGGTTAGAAAACATGACAATTCTTCTCACATCTTTGCTCTCAGCTTGGCAACTCTGGTCACAGTTCAGGTTTATCTCAGAGCCAGCTACACAAAACACAGAATATTAAATACAGAGGCAAGTTTACAGGTTGTCTGTCATGATGTTTCATTCATGTAGTACAATGAAATGGAAGATATAATCACAGTTAGAGTGTAGACCTTAAATCCCCTTACTAGTCCTAAAGGTCCTGACCTACACAAGTTTAAAAAGCTGCAGCCTCCACAAAGTCCTCTGCACTCCTTGAATGAGAAACAAGCAGAGAGGTCCAACAAAGATCCCAGGTGATACAAAAAAAGAATTTTAAAAGGTGGGAAAAAATAACATACATTAAATTCTGATTGCCTCTGAAAGAGGTAAGCCTAATCTATTATTTCTTAGGGGTAAGAAAGAGGATTAATGAGTCTCACAGATAGAAACTCTGCCAGAACAAGAAGATCTCCTTTTGTGTCTGCAACAAGCATGAGAAGGAGGAAAATTAAGGCACAATTTACCACTAAATGCAGCCATTTGACTGCAGTGTCAGCCTTTGTATTTAATGAAGCTTGCTTACTTTAATTGTTCTTCCTGTCGAATTTTGCAGCCCTGTGGAAAAGTGCAGGCACATTTTTCACCAAAACTGGCCTTTTGCAGCACTTCTGAGAGAAGGTGTGACTATTCAGATCTTGAAGCAAGAGCTGAAATTTCTGTAAAAAATAATGAATTGCAATAATAATGCTTAGTAAAACATTACATTATTCCCTGTGCTTTAAACTACAACAAGTTTCTGTCCCACCACCCTTTCAATATTAGGACAACACACTTGAGCAAAGAGGAACCCTTTTCTGAAGCTCTTGGTGGGAAAGCATCAAAGTGGAGATTAGAAAAGAGCTGTGCTGTACTCCAAATGCACTTTGCACTGTGATGAGCCCAGCCTGCCATGCCAGCTCTTCCATTTCATTTTTTTGTCACCTTCAAGTTATGCTTGCCCAGGGGATCTCACCAGCTGAGAGCACATCCATGGAACATGCCTTGGTATTGATTTGAAGTTCCTGTCTCAGGGACAGGACTTTTAACACCAAAGTCCTGAAAGAGCACCTTAAATGGAAAAAAACCCCAAACCTTTAAAACTGAGTGGTTCCGAAGATCCACAGGCTTTCATGCCATCAGTGTGCTTGTATGAACAAATAAAATCTGTCAGTGCACAAAAATGTCATTATTTCTGCCCTACCTTCATACTTATTGAGTCTTAATATGAAGTATGTAAAGTAATAATGACATTAAGAACAACTTAATAAACAGAAAGAAAAAAAAATCATCTTTTCTTGGAAAAGGATGTATAATATGTTATTCTAAAAGTCTTTTCTATTAATGCTTAAAATAAAAGCAACTTTTTGGAGAGCCCATGAAAAACATTAGGAAAAATACATACCTTCACTCTTTTTGTCCTCTCTGCAAAGTCAGAAAGGCACATTCTCATATATATAGATGTGTGTATGTTTAAAAATTAATAAAAATCAGCTGAAGTCAAATCATTGCGTATTCCAGACTAACTGGCAAAACTGATTGAAAAGTAGCCTGAAAGGTATTTAAAAATATCCTTATACAAAGGATGATTAGTTAGCATTTTAAATAAATTCGCATGAATGGGTTTTTAACAGTAGTGTTCATCCTCACTGTTTTTTTTACATTATTCTTGGGGCTGTTTTTCAGAAATATTCAAGACTCTTACTGTTGAAATGACTTAAGGATCTCAAACTGAGACTAGAGGTATTTGGAAACTATAATAACTTGCAAACAAAAAGTAGCTATTGTGAAATAAGTTTAGCAACGTGGATTTCAGAGAGGTGACAAGCAGAGATTATACTGTTATTACATTGTCAAAGGAAAAACATATACCATATTCTCCCGTATTTTCTTATTTCTGCTTTTCATATTTGGGTTGCTTTCTTCGTAATTATTAATCACTGTCTGTTTATCAGCATCTCCCCTTCAATAATAACTTTTGACTCTTCCCAATTTTACAGATAATAGAGGTCTTCAATGTTATTATGTTTTTTATTATTTACATAAATAGGAAGGAGATGAGAGGAGATGGGCTGCAAATACCTCGGATGTGAAGAAAGCTGAACTCATGCAATGCTGGAAATGAGAGAAAAGAAGAATTTATAATTGCACAGCCCAAGAGTTAAATCTCAACAGCTCTTAGCAACTGTGTAGACATGAAAATCAATCACCAACAGTAGCTCTCTCCTTAGGAAAGCTGGGTTCATTATACCCAGCTCTTAGAGAACATTAATTCTCTCTTAGTGGGTTTTACTGGCTCTACCTCCACCAATAAATAAAATAGACCAAGGCTTTTCATTCTGTCCAGAATGGACAAGTTGCACAGGTTTTGTTCATGAAATTAAAATTTCATTCCTCCCCAAATGTACTGAGCTTGTACCATGTAATGGGACTCTCCTGTGCCCAGGAATTTCTTAGAAGAGGGATGCTCTGACATCAAAACTGCTTCCATCTCAATGAGTCAAAGAACACAAGTGCATGGCAGCAGCTGAGCTGTGTCCTTTTCCTTTTCTGTGTACTGGTGTGTAGATTGGGTCATCCTAAATTTATTTATCCAAACATAAATGTCACCTGCATAAGCTCTATCTCTGTGTTAATAATTACTTGATGTAAAGTTATTGCCTCTGCATCTAGTGTTACAGGAAGTGACTTCCCAGCTTCTTTAAATCCAAATCAGGGGCATGCTTGCGCGAGGGCATAAGTGGCCCTGAGGTCCGGCTAGCTTATGGGAGAAGGCGGCCGACGCCTCCGTGCATCTGAGGTCCAACCCCCCTCGGCGTCCTGGCCTTGGGCTGGGCTGGATTGTGGATGTGGGTGGTAAAGCGCCTATGAGTCGAGGAAGGAGGTGACCACTTGCTGGGGTGAAAACGTTGGTTTATTGAAGGTGGACGGAACCAACCGCAGGGAGGGCACCAACCAGCAAATGGCGACCAACAGGTGGAAAAGACCCCAGCAAATGGCCAGGAACAGGGGGAGGAACAAGGTTTTAAAGGAGAGGGGTGGAGAAAGGAGGGACGCCCAGCTAGCCAATAACAAAATAACATGGGAGGTACAGAACTTAATAGACATACAAGAATAACCAATAAATACAAAGTAAAGGAGGGGCCCTGGGACCACAGCCAACCACAACCCCCAGAGGGAAGAAGCCTCTAGAACAGAGGGAGGAGTGGGGGTGATTGACTGGGCCCAGGGAGGAGATAAACTTGACTTTTAAGGATAAGAAAGGGGAGGAGAAGTTACATAACCGAGGAGCTTAAGAACTAAGGGGGAGGGGGTAACCATGGAAACTGAACTGGCAGGAGAACAGTGGCGGGAAAACTGTGAGGGGAAGAACCATTTACAAGAACATGGGGGAGGTTACATCAAATGGGGGAGCAAACAGAAAGCTTAAAAAACACACTACAACATCTCCCCGTTTCTTAACAAATAAAAAATGAAAGAACAAAGCAGTCCATAGAAACTTAAAACTCTGGGACCCGCGGCTGGTCCGGCCAGTCCTCGCCTTCCTCGAACTGGGGTCCATCCGCCCAGGGATGGTCAGCGGGCCATGTAATTGACCCCTCCTCTTCTGCAGCTTCTCCGGCCTCCGAGGAGAGGTCCCCCAGCTCAATGTGCTCCTCCACGGGCACGGTGACATGATTGATGCTTGGCGAGGTGGCCTTGGATATCAGTCTCTGGACCAGACCGCGGATCAACATAAAGAAAACTAAAAGTATAAATAAGCTTAAAACAACTTTTGAAACTGATTCTAAAATTGAACTGGCCCACCCGCTAAGGCCCCAACCCTTGAAAATGTCCCCCAGCCAGTCTGAAGTCTCCTTCTTGACCTGATGGACGAGGTCCTGGAGCTTCTTGATGGAATGCCTGGCGTCCTCGGCTCGGGAGGACAGGTTCAAGCAGCAGAGGCCCTCAAACTCCTCGCAATGATGGTGATGTAGCAGCAATAGAAAATCTATTGCTGCCCTGTTCTGGAGTGTCGCCTTCCTTGTAATTTCCTCGTCTGTAAGGAGGTCGTAGAGCGCGGCTGAAGTAAAGTTGGCTTGTTTAGCCACCCAACACTCTAGGCGGCCCAATTCACCTAGAGCCTTTGCCACCGATACCCAAGGCAATAGAATGGTAAAGGCGACAGACTTTGAATGTGACCAATGAGTAATTTCGTCGTCACAATCTTCTGTGAGATCCTTAAAATCTCTTTTGGCTCTGCCCAATTCATCTGTGACATTATTTCTTTTCCAATTAACAATTTGGGTCATGTTAGGGGTAAACAGCATCAGCCGGCCAGAAGTACACGGCCCTCCGACTAGGCCAGAGGGGATGCCTGCCCACGCTCGGTCACCGCAAATCAAAAACACACCCCGAGGAAGGGAGAAAGGGGTCCGGCCAGTAGTGGTGGGGCCGAGGATCTTCAAAACGGCCTGACACCACTGTTTGGCCTGGTATTCCTTTTTTGTCTGAAGGACCACCTCACTGCCCCTCTCTACGGGGGTGATGCCGTAATCAAACTGGAAACAAACAGAGGCATTGGCGGAGCCGAGCAGATGTAATTCAGTGGGCTCGGAGGTTGCAGGAGCCAGCCTGAACACTCCGTCTCTCCAGGCATTTGAGGCGTCAAAACTTGGGAGGATAGTGAGGCTCCTGGCCAAAATCGGGTAAAAGGGACGTTGGAAGGTGGGAGGGAACTCGCCTGGAGAGAATGGGATCCCCACAAGGCAAGACGACATCGGGTCCTCTGCTGCGCCGGTGTCCAGGCAAATACTATCTTGTCCAAGGGATTGAGCCAAGGCACGCCAGACGTTGACCTTGGGCTGGGGGACGACCCACGGCTCCACGGATGGTGTCAGGAGCCAGTAGGTGATTACAAAGATGGTCAGCACTCCAGGGCTTGGGGCCAGCGGTGGCAAAGCGGGGGCCATTAGGGAGATGGAACTGAAACGACAAAGAAAGGTGAGAGTATATCAAAACTATAAATATGGTTCCTCCCCGAAAAGCCAACTTAAATAAAACATACGAGGGGATAAATCAGGGAGAGGGGGAGAACAGGTGGAAACATGGAGGAGAAGGTCCAATGGTGGAGGAGAGGCCGGAGGGGAAGGCTCTTCCTCTACGGAGGGGAGATCTGGAGGAGCAGATGACAGATGGTGGGGTCTCCTCCGTCGCCGCCAACACGCCTGCCGAACTTGCGGTACAGTTCCTGCTTTTGTCCCCTGCTTCGGGACGAAGGGCCTTACCCACTTGGATGGAACCCACTTGGGACCTGAGGGAGTAGACACACAAGCGTATCCCCTCCCCCAGGTCACCAAGTCGAAGGGACCCTCCGTCCGCCAGGTCTCCGGATCCTTAACTAGAACCGGAGGCCTGACTTTGGGCTGCAGCTGCTGGTGGCTGCCGAAGTGCCGAACCACTGGAGGATTTTGGCTGTCGAAAGAGCAATTAAGGAAGTTCAGGGTATACAATGCTCTCGACAGCCGGACGTGGGGGGTCTCCACCTTCATCGCCGGTTGTTGTCGGGACAGGGTCTTCTTAAGGCTCTGGTGGGCCCTTTCCACCATGGCTTGGCCTGTCGGGGAATAGGGGATGCCTGTCTTATGGACTATTCCCCATTGCTGCAGGAAGCTCCGCAGCTCCTTAGAAACATACGCAGGGCCATTATCGGTTTTTAGGGCCCTAGGGATGCCCAAGACAGCGAATGCCTGAAGCAGATGCTTCTGAACATCCGCTGCCTTCTCCCCTGTGTGGGCAGAAGCGTAGATGGCACCGGAGAAGGTATCCACTGAGACGTGGACGTAACACAACCGGCCAAAAGATGGAACATGTGTTACGTCCGTCTGCCACACCTCACAGCTCGCCAGGCCTCGAGGATTAGCCCCCGAGACCACGGTGGGCATTTGATCTCGCTGGCATTGGGGACATGTGGCCACAATCGCCTTGGCCTGGTCCTGCGTCAGATTGAATTGCCGAACCAGGCCGGGCGCATTCTGATGGAAGAGTTGGTGGCTGATCTTAGCCTGGCCGAACACATCCGGGAGAGGGCCCTGCGTCACAGCAGCCGCGGCCAAAGAATCGGCACGACGGTTGCCTTCTGCAATAAACCCAGGCAGATCTGTGTGTGATCTAACATGCATAACAAAGAACGGATGCTCGCGGTGGGAGACCAACTCGACGAGCCTATTCAGTAAATTAAATAAATTTTTGTTAGAAACCTCCTGAAGAACTGCGCACTCAGCTCTTGACACTACACCGGCTACATACGCAGAATCTGTTACCAAATTAAAAGGTCCTGGGAATCTCTGGAATGCCCTGACGACTGCGTCCAACTCAGCAATCTGTGGAGAACCCTCCACAACAACAACATCGGTCTCCCACTGCTGAGTCTGAGGATCCTTCCAAGTCATCACTGACTTGTGGGATGCTCCAGACGCGTCAGTAAAAACTGTCACGGCATCCAATGGTTCCCTACTTTGGACCTTTTTGAGAGACAATTTGAACTCCGAATTAAATAATTTGTGGGCCGGCCGATCAACCGCGATGCCCCCAGTGTAACTGTCGAGTGCAAACTGAAGGTATTCATTTGTTTGCAGCAATTCTTCGAAGGTTCTCAATTTTAATTGGCCCGATTCCAATTTAATTGGGATGTGTATGCATGAAAAATCACACCCTGCCAACTCCCTGATCCTCGATCTCGCCTTGATGATCAGTTCGGCTACCAACTCCTGTGGCCGCGTCATCCTTTTGGACCTGTTGTGGCTGAGGAACACCCACTCTATAATTAAGAGGGGGTCACCCAGGCCCTGGTCCTTTAGGTCTTGGTCCCACTGGTGTATTATGCCATGGAGGTGTGGCAGCTTTCCCAGTACAATAAATTTGAATGGCAGGCCCGGATGGTACCGATGGGCCTGCCTGGCCGAAATAGTCTTTTGTACCTTCTCCAGAGCCACCTCCGCCTCTGGGGTGAGAGTCCTAGGGGAACTAAGCCCCTCTCCCCCTTTCAACAAATTGAAAAGGGGGGCTAGGTCTTCGGTGGGGATGCCTAGCCAGGGTCTCACCCAATTTAAAGACCCACACAGTTGATGGACATCCGCTAGGGTCTGGACTTTCGTCCGAATAGCCAATTTTTGCGGAACAATGGTCCGCTTTGTGATTTCGAGGCCCAGGTATTTCCAAGGTGGCATCCGCTGAATCTTATCCTGCTGGAGCTCGAACCCTGCAGCAACAAACGCATTGGTTGTCAGGTCAAGCGCATGGGCAAGTAGACTGTGGTCGGCCGCACACACGAGGATGTCGTCCATGTAATGATGGATGATGACGGCATCCCCGAGGGCTGTACGTAAAGGTGACAGCAGCGAAGCTACGTACCATGGCAGATCACAGGGCTGTTCTTCATGCCCTGTGGTAATACCCGCCAATGTTAGCGCTTGGCCGGGGACTCACGGTTGATTGACGGCACCGTGAAAGCAAAGCGCGGGGCATCGTCCGGGTGAAGGGGAATTTGGAAGAAACAGTCCTTTATATCAATGACGGCCAGATTCCAATTTTGGGGGAGCATTGCTGGGGATGGCATCCCTGGTTGGAGAGATCCCATGTCAACGATTATATCATTAATTTGGCGGAGGTTGGTCAGGAGCCGCCACTTATCCTTATTGGGCTTTTTGATAACGAAGACCGGGGAGTTCCATGGAGACATGGACTCCTCGATGTTGCCCTTCAGTAGCTGCTCCTGCACGAGCTCGTGGAGCGCCTTTAATTTCTGCTTGTTAAGTGGCCACTGTTGGACTTGTACTGGTTTATCCGAAAGCCAATCCAGCTTCCAAGTCCGGCGCTCCTCAGTGGCCACTGCCCGAAAAACCTGGGGAGCCTTTGGCAGGTCAATTCTGGCCCCCCACTGGGCTAGCAGATCTCTCCCCCAGAGAGGCTCGCTGTAATCCAAAACAAACGGGCGTACTGAAGCCAATTGCCCGTCTGGCCCCTTAATTTGTACAGTGCTCCTTGATTGTTTGGCCAATTGTAGACCCCCGACACCAGAAATCGTGCCCGCTGCACTTTGCAAATCCCAATGTGACGGCCACTCCCGAGAGGGAATGATCGTCACATCTGCACCCGTGTCCAAGAGACCCCTGATGACCTTGCGATCCCCGCCCAAAGAAAGCTGACATGTCAGGCGGGGCTTCTCCCTCCCTACGAGCTGTGCCCAGGCCACCGACGGAGGCGATGTCTTCTCCGCGCCGCTACCCCAGTGGTCTTGGTCGGGAACGGGGATGGCCTGGGCGATGACCTGTCCCTTGGGAAGGAGAAGTGGGGGTCGGACACAGTACAGCCCTACCGCGAAACGATCCCGGTCGGTAGTGACCAGCCCGGGGATAATGTGCACGTCTCGCGGCGTGTGCTTTGTGTCACCGATGACAGTCCACCTGCAACGTCCTAGTTTCTTCCAGCGACCCGGATGATGGAGGTCGACAGACACCAGCTGGATGTTACTGTTAGGGATGTAAAAATCCCTAGTTAGCTGCAGCCTGTAAGGGGAAGCAGAGGACAAGGTGTTAAGCGCAGGAACTGCACCACAGGTATTTGTCACATCCGATAGTTGCGTCAAATCTGGCAGAACGAAGTTTGGCGGCGGCACTCCCTTATCTTCCTCCTCCCCACGTGTTGTTGTTCTGCCCGCCGCACTTTTGTCTGCGCGCAGGGAGGGGCTGCGCTCTCGTTCTAGTTTTTTGTAGACTTTTCCCTCTCCCTTTGCCTCCTGAAATTCAAATAGTCCACCCTCATGGGACACTGGGGCATCCAGTGCCCCATCTCGCCACACAAATGGCAGGGGTGGGTGTCTGTCGTCCTTCTGCTGGGCCCTGGTGTCGGTGGCCCAGCAGCGGGGGCAGCCTCTAGGTCGAACGGCTCGGGCTCTGGGAGGTCGGCAAAGGCTACGGAGCTTCGGCGTGGGCGCGCAGAGAGTGGAACGTGAGCCCTTACCGCCTCCATCATTGCCTCCACCGTGGGCTGGGGGGTCCGGGGGAGAGTGCGAATTGCCTTTCGGCACTCCGCATTGGCGTTGTAATATGCCATTTTTCTTAGCATGCACTCTCTCTCCCGGTCCCCAGACACCTGCGCTTCCACGAAACGGTAGAGGCGTTTGATGAAGGCTAAGTAGGGCTCCTGCGCGCCCTGCCGCACTTCGTCCTCCTCCCATTGGGAGGTGACGACTGCCAGCCTAAAGAAGGCTCGCTCCGCAGCCTGAGCCGTCTCCACTAGGTGTTGGGGGAAAAGAGCCCGAGCCTGGGCTGCCCCATTTGCCCATTGCCCCTCGCCCAGCAGGTGTTCTTCTTGCACTATCAGACCATCCGCGTCATGAGACGTGGTAGGACTCCCCCAAAGGTTTGGGAGAACCTCCACAATCTCCCTCCTCCACTCCGCCACCCAAATCCGGAACTCCATAGGGCCGGTTAAGCTGGAGAAGAGAGCCCTAAGGTCAGCGGGTACCAGGTCTCCCCGTGCAAGGGCATCACGGAGCAACCCCCGGAAGTATTCAGACTCCCGGGAGTAGTCCTTCTGCGCCTTGCACAGTTCCTTGATCCTGGCTGATGGTAAAGGCACCCACTGCGCCAGAGAACTCCCCTCTCCGCTTAGGGTGTACGAAACCGGGGCGGCTTCCAACAAGGGCGCCTGTCCCGGCCTCCGGTCATCCACTCCCCCCCCCCCCCGGAACACAAAGCGTGGGAACCGGAAGGGGAGGCGTGGGAACCGGAAGTGGAGGAGGTTGAGGCGGGGCCTGACAGTGAGGCGGGACAAGGGGGCGGGCACAGCACACCACCCCTCTCCGCCCCCTGGGTGGAACATGGGGGCGGAGCCAAACATGAAGGCGTCACAGGGGAGGGGTCTGCGGGGGGCTGAACTGGGGGAGGAGATACAGGAGGAGCAGAGGGAGGAGCGAACGAAATGGGAGGGACAGGGGCGGGATCAATAGAGGGTTGGACCGTGGGCGGAGGAACATAGGGGGTAGAGGGAGGAGCAGAATATGAGGGAGGGGCAGCCGAAAATGAGGTTTGGTCAGGAGGGAAAAAGGAGTTGGGATTAGGGAGAAAGGGGTTCTGGGGAAGAGAAGGGGCCCTGGCGGGAACGGCCATGTGGCCGGCACCATTTTGGGCACCCTGGGAACCATCTTCATAACCTTCAATGAACCGAACTTTGGGTCTAACAACTGGGGACTTGGGGACAGGGACAGAGGGGTCGGGAAGAGGAGAAGCCTGGCCAGGGCTCCTCGAAGGGGAAGGCCGAGCAGGTCGAGGGGGAGCAGGGGCAGGTGGAACCCCCTGCTTCTTTTCGGCCTTTAAAATCCCCCTCGAGGGCTCCTGCCTAAGGGATGAGGGAGCGGAATGAGGGACAAGGGCAAGCGAACGAGGGGAACGGGAGGACAAAACAGAACTTGAGGGCCCTTTCTTCGGCTCCCCTACTGGGCGGAGAGTGGCGAGCACAACACCAGCCCAGTACGCCACGTTAACCAGCTTTGCCTCCCCGGACTTCACTGCTTCGTTCAATTTGGCTACAACGGCTGTCCAAAAACGTGGCTGCTTAACAACTTCCGAGGAGACATTGGGGAACTTCGAAAAGACCCACTTAACTAACAATTTTAACTCAGGTTTGGGCGCCTTGTGCCCACCAGTTAACAATAAACCTTTAACATAATAGTAAACCTCTTTTTGTTCCTTTCCCAAGCCTGCACCCATGGCACCTTTCTAGCAGCAAAAATTTTACTACTAGAAAGGGGAAAAGGAAACCGATGGCACTCCCCTCTCACCCGGGGAAAACGCAAACTAAAACAACAAACCGCGACCAACGAGCCTTCGCCCTCCCACCACCCCGAAGTCCGGGGAAAAGGTGTGAGGGACAGGGAATTAGGGTGGTGGGTCCGGCCCCCGCGTCCGGGGAGAGTCCGGCTCCCACAGGAAAGTTAAAACAACAAAATCTGGGTGATAGGGAAAAGGGTGGGGGGCAGGTCCCCAGAGCAGGGCCCGTACCCCTAGGGAAACGTTTAAAAAGGCGAAGGGGGAAGCCCGGGAAGTCCCCAGGGAGAAGGGGCCCGGACTTACCAAACTCGTTGGGGCGGGAACACAAACCGAGGCGAGGGGGTCTTCGTTCCAGGAGTCGTCCCGAAGGGTGCCTGGGAATCCCGACTCCAATCCCCAGGGAGCGCTGCCCTAAAACGGGCCTGCTACTACCTTGGGGTAGGCTGACGGCCAATGGAATTTGCAAATCCCAGTCCGAGGGGTCCGGTCCGTGGTCAGCTGTCCAGATGTCCACTTCTCAGGCCCCACGTTGGGCGCCAACCTGCGCGAGGGCGTATCTGGCCCGAGTGTCCGGCTAGCCGCTGTTACGAGGGAGGTGGCCGACACCCCCGGCGCATATACTGTCAGCCCCCCTCGGCGTCTTGGCCTCGGGCTGAGCTGGCTGCGCGGTGCGGACAGAAGCGCGAAGGAACGAAGTCAGAGTGACCACAGGCTGGGGGCTAACTCCGATTCATTGAAGGTTCGGTGACAGGAACAGGTAGGGAGGGTGCCAACCAGCAAGTGGCGAGGAATGAGGCGGGAGGTACAGTTTTAAAAACAAGGGGTGGAGAGAGGAGGGGAGCCCAACTAGCCAATCGGGGAAGGGTACAAACATAATTGGCAAAGGAGACGAACCAATAAATACAACATAAAGGAGGGGCCCCGGGACCACAGCCAACCACAGCCCCCAGAGAGGAGAAGATCCTGGAAACCTGGGAGGAGTGGGGGGTGATTGACTGGGCCCAGGGAGGAGGAAAAACTTACTTATAAGGAGTGTAAGGGAGGGGTGATTACATAACAAGGGGAGACTGGCAGTTGAGGGGGAAGGGGGTAACCAAGGAGACCAACAGTCAGGGGAGGCAGTGGAGGGAAAATCAGGGGAGGGAGGAACCATTTTACAGAAAATTGGGGGGAGAATACATAAAATGGGGAAATAACTGAGGAAATTAAACAACACACAACAACAGCTGGGGACTCACGGTTGATGGATGGAACCGTGAAGGCAAAGCGCGGGGCATCGTCCGGGTGAAGGGGAATTTGGAAGAAACAATCCTTAATGTCTATCACGGCCAGATTCCAATTTTGGGGGAGCATTGATGGGGAGGGCATCCCTGGCTGGAGAGACCCCATGTCAGCTATAACTTCATTAATTTGACGGAGATCGGTCAGGAGCCGCCACTTATCCTTATTAGGTTTCTTGATGACAAACACTGGGGAGTTCCAAGGTGACATGGTCTCCACCAGGTTGCCTTTAAGCAGCTGCTCCTGAACGAGCTCATTGAGCGCCCTTAATTTTTGCTTATTAAGTGGCCACTGTAAGACCTGTACTGGTTTATCTGAGAGCCAATTCAGTTTCCAGGTCTGGCGCTCTTCAGAGGCCACCGCCCGAAAAACCTGGGGAGCCTTTGGTAGGTCAATTCTGGCTCCCCATTGGGCTAATAGGTCTCTTCCCCAGAGAGGCTCGGTGTGATCTAAAACGAACGGGCGAATAGAAGCCAATTGCCCGTCGGGCCCCTCAATTTGAACAATGCTCCTAGATTGATCTGCCAATTGTAAACCCCCGACACTTGAAATCATGCCTGCAGCGCTTTGCAAGCCCCAATGTGACGGCCACTCCCGAGAGGGAATGATCGTCACATCCGCGCCCGTGTCCAAAAGACCCCTTACGATCTTTTTGTCCCCGCCCAACGAAAGTTGTCAGGTCAGGCGGGGCTTCTCCCTCCCTACTAGCTGTGCCCAGGCCACCGTCGGAGGCGATGTCCTCTCCGCGGAGTTTTTCTTCTTCCAGTGATCCTCATCCGGCACCGGAATGGCCTGGGCAATGACCTGTCCCCTAGGGAGGAAGAGTGGGGGTCAGACACAGTACAGCCCTACCGCGAAACGGTCCCGGTCGGTGGTTACCAAACCCGGGACGATGTAGATGTCTCGCGGCGTGTGCTTTGTGTCCCCAACGACGGTCCACCTGCAACGTCCTAGTTTCCTCCAGCGACCCGGGTGTTGTAGGTCGACAGACACCAGCTGGATATCACTGCTAGGGAGATATAAATCCCTAGTTACCTGCAGCCTGTATGGGGAAACAGAGGACATGGTGTTAAGCGCAGGTACAGTGCCACAGGTAGGTGATGTCACGTCCGATAAGGTTGTCAAGTCCGGTAAGGCGAAAGTTGACGGCGGTCTCTCCTCTCCTCCCTCCCCGCTCGATGTTGTGTTGCCCGCCGTATTTTTGTCCGTGCGCAGGGAGGGGCTGCGCTCAGGGCCTAGTTTTTTTGGCCCTTTTTCTCTTTCTCCCTCTGCCTCCTGAAGTTTAGATAGTCGAGCCTCATGGGACACTGTGGCATCCAGTGCCCCATTTCTCCGCATAAATGGCAGGGGTGGGTGTCTGTAGTTCTTCTGCCGGACCCAGGTGTTGGTGGTCCGGCAGCGGGGGCAGCCTCTAGGTCGAATGACTCGGGCTCGGGGAGATCGGCGAAGGCTACGGAGTTTCGGCGTGGGCGCGCAGAAAGAGGAACGTGAGCCACTACCGCCTCCATCATCGCCTCCACCGTGGGCCGGGGAGTTCGGGGGAGAGTGCGGATGGCCTTTCGGCATTCTGCATTGGCATTATAATATGCCATTGTTCTTAACATGCACTCTCTCTCCCGGTCCCCGGACACCTGTGCTTCCACAAAACGGTAGAGGCTCTCGATGAAGGCCAGGTAGGGCTCATGCGTGCCCTGCCGCACCTCATCTTCCTCCCATTGGGAGGTGACGACTGCCAGCCTAAAAAAAGCTCGCTCCGCAGCCTGAGCCGTCTCCACCAGGTGTTGGGGGAAAAGAGCCCGAGCCTGGGCTGCCCCATTCGCCCATTGCCCCTCGCCCAACAGATGTTCTTCCTGCACTATCAGACCGTCCGCGTCATGAGAAGTGGTAGGACTCCCCCAAAGGTTTGGGAGAACCTCCACAATCTCCCTCCTCCACTCCGCCACCCAAATCCGGAACTCCATAGGGCCGGTTAAGCTGGAGAAGAGAGCCCTCAGGTCAGCTGGCACAAGATCTCCCCATGCAAGGGCATCACAGAGCAACCCCCGGAAGTATTCAGACTCCCGGGAGTAGTCCTTCTGCGCCTTGCACAGTTCCTTGATCCTGGCTGGTGCTAAAGGCACCCACTGCACCAGAGAACTCCCCTCTCCGCTCAGGGTGTATGAAACCGGGGCGGCTTCCAACAAGGGCGCCTGTCCCGGCCTCCGGTCATCCACTCCCCCCCCCCCGGAACACAAAGCGTGGGAACCGGAAGGGAAGGCGTGGGAACCGGAAGTGGAAGAGGTTGAGGCGGGGCCTGACGGTGAGGCGGGACGAGGGGGCGGGCACAGCACACCACCCCTCTCCGCCCCCTGGGTGGAACACGGGGGCGGAGCCAAACACGGAGGACTGACAGGAGCAACGAGGGAGGAACTTACGGGGGGCTGGATTGGGGGAGGAGATATGGGAGGATCGGTGGGAGGAACCGGATGGGCGGGAGGAGTAAGGACAGAATTGGTAGGGGGTTGTACTGGGGGCGGGGGAACGGGAGGAGTCGAGGGAAAGGCTGAGTATGAGGGAGGAGCATGGGCCGGATCATCAAGAGGCGGCACCGAGGGCGGAGAAGTAGGAAGGACGGGAGGTGGATATGAGGGAGGGGCAACTGAAAATGGGGTTGGGTCGGGGGAAGGAAGGGGTTGGCGTTGGGGAGGAAAGGGTTAGGAGAACACGAAGGAGCCTTGGCGGGAACAACCACGCGGTCGCCGCCATCTTGAGCTCCATGGGAGCCATTTTGCGGATCTTCAATAAACCTAACGAACTTGGGACGCACAACTGGGGACTTGGGGACTGGGGTAGAGGGTGAGGGACGAGAGGATGCCTGGCCAGGGCTCCTCAAAGGGGGAGGCCGAGCAGGTCGAGGGGGAGCAGGGGCAGGATAGACCCCTGCCTCTTGTCGGCCTTTAGAATCCCCCTCGAGGGCTCCTGCCTACGGGATGAGGGTAAGGGTTGAGGGACAAGGGCAACGGAACAAGGGGAACGAGGGGATAAACCAGAACTTGTGGGACCCTTTCTAAGCTCCCCGGACGAGCAGAGTACAGCATGTACTCTGCCCGCCCAGTATGCCACGGTAACTAACTTCGTCTCCCCAGAATTAATAGCTTCATTTAATTTGGCCTCAACGGCTGCCCAAAACCGTGGCTGTCTAGCAAGTTCTGGGGAGACTTCGGGGTACTTCGAAAACACCCACTTAACCAATAACTTTACTTCCTGCTTGGGCACCTTGTGCCCAGCAGTGAGTAACAATCCTTTAACACAATAATAAACCTCCTTTTGGGATTTTCCCATGCCTGCACCCATGGCTCCCTTCTAGCAAAGAAATTGCCCTCGCTAGAAGGGGGAAAATCCTCTGATGACACCAACCACCCGCTCAAAAAAAAAACCGCAAACTTAAACACTGAACCGCCCGCCGCCGGACCCTGCTCCCCCCACTGCCCCCAGGTCAGGGGTTACCAGTCCGGGGGAAAGAAGGAATTGGGTGATGGGTCCGGCCCCACGTCTGGGGAAATCCGGCACCCACAGGGAAGTAAAAATAAGAAAGGAACGGGGTTTGAGGAGAGTCCTCAGGGAAAGAGGGTGGGGGGTAGGTCCCCAAGGCAGGGCACGTACCCCTAGGGAAAAGGTAAAAAGGGGGAAGCCCGGAGAGTCCCCAGAGAAGGGCCCGGACTTACCAATCCGGCGACGGCGGATAAAAGAAAACAAAGCAGGGGTCCTCGACTCTGGAGTCGTCCTTTGGGCGGAAGGAGTGTCGACTCCGATCCTCGGGGAGCGCTGCCCTTAAAACAGGGCCTGCTACCACCCGAGGTAGTATGGCGTCCAAGGCACTATAAAGTACACTCTGCGGGGTCCGGTCAGTGGTCCAGTTGTCCACTTCGTCGGGCCCCACGTTGGGCGCCACACTGCGCGAGGGCATAAGTGGCCCTGAGGTCCGGCTGGCTTATGGGAGAAGGCGGCCGACGCCTCCGCGCATCTGAGGTCCAACCCCCCTCGGCGTCCTGGCCTTGGGCTGGGCTGGATTGCGGACGTGGGTGGTAAAGCGCCTATGAGTCGAGGAAGGAGGCGACCACTTGCTGGGGTGAAAACGTTGGTTTATTGAAGGTGGACGGAACCAACCGCAGGGAGGGCACCAACCAGCAAATGGTGACCAACAGGTGGAAAAGACCCCAGCAAATGGCCAGGAACAGGGGGAGGAACAAGGTTTTAAAGGAGAGGGGTGGAGAAAGGAGGGACGCCCAGCTAGCCAATAACAAAATAACATGGGAGGTACAGAACTTAATAGACATACAAGAATAACCAATAAATACAAAGTAAAGGAGGGGCCCTGGGACCACAGCCAACCACAACCCCCAGAGGGAAGAAGCCTCTAGAACAGAGGGAGGAGTGGGGGTGATTGACTGGGCCCAGGGAGGAGAAAAACTTGACTTTTAAGGATAAGAAAGGGGAGGAGAAGTTACATAACCAAGGAGCTTAAGAACTAAGGGGGAGGGGGTAACCATGGAAACTGAACTGGCAGGAGAACAGTGGCGGGAAAACTGTGAGGGGAAGAACCATTTACAAGAACATGGGGGAGGTTACATCAAATGGGGGAGCAAACAGAAAGCTTAAAAAACACACTACAACACATGCTCCATCCTTGATGTTTCCTGAACACAGACAAAGCTGCTCTGCTGCTCTCTATTCAGCTATCTGGAAAGTTCTTGACATTTGCAGCCAGCTTCTTGCTTCCAAAACCTCTTTCTCTGCATGAATTATAGAATTGCTCTTATTTTCTTGTTTCAGATGAGATCCACCAGACCATATCTGATTAAATGCAACTTCATCTTTCTACTTATTTCCCCTTTAGAAATTCCTAATCTCAAACCTCCCACCAGGATGTGATCAGTGGCATCATTTTCCCTGCTGGTGGGTAGGTTGGCATGAATATTTTAATTTCTTTAGCTAAATCCAGAAAAGTTGTTTATTTGTTTGTTTAATTCTACAGCCAGCAAGAAGCTGCACTCAGGTGTTTCCACCAGATTTTGTGAACCACATTGCTCTGCAGCACTTCCAAGTCTGAGCTGAGTTGTCCAGATGTAAGGGCTTGCAGGCCTTGCCAGGAAAGTCCCCAAAAAGGGTATCTAAGCTCATTTTTAAAGTTATTTCTCACTAAATAATGTGGCATCCAGCAGGTTCGTAATTGCACACTGATGAGCTCTGTACTGATGAATTCCCTGGATTGCAGCAATTACTGTTGTGCCAATGGGAGATTTGATATTTCCAGAGGAGAACTCTGCCCAAGTGTGATCTTGAGCTTCCAGATTTGGAAGCCCACTCTGGAATCCCCTCCTGCTGAAAGCGGGGAGACTGCTCTGCCATTAAAAAAAAAAAAAAAAAAAAAAACTGTCAAAAAATTAAGTTCAATAAAAGAGATGTGATTAAATAAAAATACAAATTAATTTTTTTTAAAGCTGTGAGTTAAATAAAATTTAAAGTATATTGTCAATTGCCTGCATATATTTATGTACAGAAAATCTTTCACCAAAAGCAAATGTCTGTGTGTTTATTTGCTTGCATCCCTTAGAATCTGTAAATTCTGGCTCCCCAGTTCCTGCCAGAAATTCTGATGCATACAGCCTATTTCAAAGAGTAGATATATTTTAAAATAGGCCATAATATACATGTAACTGATGTATAGTCACAGCTGATGTAATGGGATTATATATATGATTACTTGCAGCAGAATCTTTCTGCTGTGCCATGCACAGATGATAAAGTAAGAGGGATTCAGATTACTCAATTTTTCTTTTAAGCAGCACCTTTCCTGAGCCACAAATACATGGTTTAGTAGTAATTGATTTTCTCTGGTAGGGTGCATGGATTACATCCTAGCAATAGAAAAGTAGTGTTAAACTGTCAGTTATGCTAAATATCAGTTTTCATTGTCACAGTGGCTTTGGGCTTCTTGCTAAGATTATTTTCATCAATAAATATGCAATTTTGCTTTGATCTTTATTCATTAACCTTCTTTTCCTTCATCTTTATTCAACTTTCCACACACTAGCAATCTCACTATCAGCTCTCTTTATTTTAATTTTTACCACACATTATATAACGTTTTAGTGGGCACTTTTTTATACAGCAGATGCTTTTCTTGCTGTGTGTTGATTAATCATGTTTCATACTATTAGCTCCCCCACAGCATTTCACACTTTGTGCCCAACAGATAAAGTATATCATAAACTGCATTATCAGTGCTCAGATAAACATGTCTATCTTTTACTGGCTATATTATTAACAGTCTAGTCTCCATTTCTGCACTTATAGCTGCATATAAAGTGCAGAAATGCACTTATAAAGATTATAAAGATGTTTGCCATTATAAAGATGTTTGCTGTCCTCATAGTGTTATTTTCCTTGTTGATTGGCTAGGAGTTTATTTCAATATGTTCAGATTACCCCAGAAGTTTGTGGTTTTGTGGTCTTTAACTAATTACTTCATATTGTTAATATGGCATATCAATTGTAAACACACAGCTTCAGTGATCCCTAAAGATTGGGATTTAGTGTGAGACCTTTATGGTTTTATATGTCCTTTAATAATTTTCATTTTACTTCACTTTTTTATTGTTACCAGATTTTTTAGTTTAGTTTTATTGGGTTTACTTTCAAAATGCCTGGGAATGCCAAATAATCATCAAATGCCCAAGGAAGCATCTGATAGTTAAAGCTATTTTAATTTTTATTTTGTATAGTAAATAAGCAGAATTTTTTTTCCAAGTTCTTGATAAAATTTCTAGTGACCTTGAGATACTCAGTGCAAAATACAGTGTGCGATTTTTATTTCTGATACTGCTTATCCTCATCTGCTTTTTTATTTTGGTCAGAAAATTTACATGATTTCTTGTCTTATAAAGCTAATATTTAACATTTGTTTATGATTTATCCACAGGTGATTCTCTTTCAAATCTGCAGTCTCACTTCTTGCGCTCTCGAAGTTCCGATCCACCCAGCAATGGAAATGTTTTCAAGGCTTTTGGTAAAGCTGGGTTTGGAGACCCACCGTAAACTTTTCATGGTTGTTCATGCAGTTCTAAAGCATCAGAAGTCTCATTCCTGCATTCAGAAGAGGAGGAGAGGCACCTATTTCTTCCACCAATTTGTTTCTGTTTCATGTTTTTTGTAAAAGAACATCAGTTTACACTTATTTTACTGGAATGTGTCATTTTTGGTTGGGATATACAGGTTGTTGATGAACTTTTCCTCCCTCCTTTAACATGATAAAATGAAGAACCATCCAATGGTTGTGAAGATAGAGCAGCCTTTGGGATGCAAAGTCTCAAAATTAGGGCTCTAAGTGTATGTGTTAATTGCTAAATTTGCAATATATATCTTCCCTCAGATATTCCACTTGGAAAACAGCATCTTCACATCCCCAACACTCCAAATGCAACTTTTCCACTGATGCTTAAATATCTAAGGGTCTTTTCTGCCTTTAGGAAGGAGCTGCAGCTGCTGCAGCCGGGCCAGAGGAGGCTCCGGCGCGGGCACGGGGATGGAGCGGCTCTGCCGGCACCAAAGGCTGCCACGGCTGCCATTGCTCACCCGGGCACCAGAAGCTTTGGCCCGAGCTCGGGGCGGCCTCGCGGGGCCCGAAGGGGCCGCGGCAAAGATGGACACGGACGATTGCCGAGGGCCGCGGGGACGGCGGCCGGGGAACGGCTCCCGGTGCCGGAGGGCAGGGCCGGCCGGGATCTTGGCAATGAGGAATTGTGCCCTGGCAGGGTGGGCAGGCCCCGGCACAGGGTGCCCAGAGCAGCTGGGGCTGCCCCTGCATCCCCGGCACTGCCCGAGGCCAGGCTGGACACTGGGACAGTGGGAGGGGTCCCTGCCATGGCTGAGGTGAAATCAGATGAGCTTCAAAGTCTCTCCCAACATAAACCCTTCTATGGCTCTGTGATTTTATGGTCTTTATTAGTGGATATCTAATAAAGCCTAATAAGCTCAGTAGCTCTTTCCCCTTTAATCATGCTTTAGCAACAGCAGAATTCTTTTTTGCAAGTACCTGGAACAGCTGCTGTGTCCTCTACCACTTTCCAAGTGTTTGAGAAAAGCGACTCTATTAACTAGCCAAAGCACACTGCAGCAAGGCTTTAATGCTCCTTCCAAATGAATAATTTTCCACTTTTAGAGATAATGAAAATATCTATTTTCTATTAGGATCTATTAGGAAACTTGTAAAATGTACATGTTTAAACATGGGGCTGTACAGAATGCCTGCTTTTGTTCTCATTAGAGACATCTGAAATAGTTACATATACATTTCTATATATTTATAAAATATGTTTTCAAATGTAATCTATATTCCAGAATATTTATTTTGAAACAAGTTTGAAATCAGACACCTAGATCTAAGCTTGCACACACAGATAAGCACCTGCACACTGCCATAAAATAATTTTTTTGAAACAATGTGAGGACCTTTAGCTTAGGATGTTTGTTTTTCTGAATAATTGGCAGAGCTACATGTGACAAGCTTTGCATTCAGGAAATCAAAGTGCATCTTTCAATCAGTTCAAACTGCAGAAAACAAGGATAAATTACATGAAAAATAGGGTTCCAAAATGCTTTTAATTGTCAGGGGAAAGACAGGCAGACATGAGTGTTTGGGGGCTAAACACTTCTAGCTTGTTGAAGCATGCAAATAAATATACGTAATTTCTTTTCTTTCTTTTTTAAAGAAGATCTAAAGAAATAAAAAGTTATATTGAATGCCCCTTGCCAAAACCATAACAGGCATGAGAAGCAGGAGGACACTTTCAAAGCAGTGTTCAACTCTATCAGTGCAAAGCACTTTCTTGTCTCAGTCTCCACACACAACTTTGAAAGATTTCCCAGAGGTTTTGTCTGGTGTATTCTCATTCCTAAAAAATAAACCAAAACCCACTAAGCTTTCATGGCAGAAATGAAAGAAAAACCATCAAAGGCTGAAAGAAAATGGTCTGTGCAAAACAAGACAATAAGCAAAGTAGCTCTGGCTGGACAAACAGATTTTGATGCAGAAAAGAAAATAATATATACCTCATAAATATTTTGTTTCTGAGAGTAACCTGACCATTCTACTCCAAGGTGACCTGCTGAATGGATGAGCGAGAGACTGTGGATGATATCTGTCCAGCCTTGAGAACTTCAGGAAGGACTTGGACACTGTGTCCCACAGTTTTTTTCCTGGAGAAACCGTGTGCTCTTGGCTTGGACAGCTGTGCTCTTCCCTGGTTAAAACATTGCTGGGGTAGATGGTCCTAAAGACCAGTGGCAGGTGGAATTCACTAGTGGTAATCCCCAGTACAGGGCCCTGTGGTATTTAATATCTTTGTTTATGATTTGGGCAGGCTGCACTGATGGGATGAGGCCAATGGGGTGAAGTAAAAGCAGGCCAAGTGCCAGGCCCTGCATTGGGTCACACCAGTGCCATGGAGCACTCCAGGCTGGGACAGGCCCTGGGGGTGCTGTGGTGACGAGGTCTCTGGTGTTGAGGTGATCCCCAGGTGTCAGAAAGTCTCTTTTTCCCAGCCCCGAGACCGAAGAAGCCGAGATGCGTCAGTTCTGCTTTTAAAGGTTTTAAAATTTTCCTTATATATAACATTCTTTGTCTGACCTGCCCAGGTCTGTCTGGCGGGTTGGATTGTGGCACACTGACTGCCCTCAGGGCAGTGTTATATTTTTATACTAAAAACTATGTGTACTTTATTTATTATAACTTCCCAATACATGTCACCTATGTTAGACAGTGAGCTTCTACCTTAAACCAATCCAGAAGTGCCACCATCACAGCAGAAGGAGGCCAAGAAAAAACAGGAGGAAGGACAGGACAGGCCCAGTTTCCTCCATCTTGCCTCCTGAACCTCCATTCTAAAAACCCCAAAATTCTCCATTTTCACCCTGTGCCAAAGTCACTAAATTCTACTCAAACCCTTGTGGCTTGTAACAAAGTTGTTAATTGTTGTTTCCATGGGTTACAATCGAAGGCCCGGGTGTCTGACTCCATGCCCAGGTCTCTGCCCCCTGCCAGGCTCTGAGGGCAGCCAGAGCCATGTCCTGGGTGCCAGCCCTGTGCCAGCAGCCGGACACGGCCCAGGGGTGCCCGGGGGCCCAGAGGCCGATGGCCCCGGGGCTGTGCCGGCCTGGGGCGGCAGCGGGAGTGGGGCAGGGCCCGTCCCTGGGCCGGCCCTGCTGAGGCCGCGCCTCGAGGGCTGCGGCACCTCCGGGCCCTCACACGGGCAATGGAGGGGCTGCGGCGTGGCCGGGCAGGGAACGGAGCTGGGAAGGGAATGGAGCCCCAGGAGGGGCTGAGGGAGCCGGGAAGGGGCTCAGCCTGGAGCAAAGGAGGCTCAGGGGGCCCTTGTGGCTCTGCACAGCTCCTGCCAGGAGGGCACAGCCGGGGGGAACGGGGACTGGAGCAGAGGGAACGGCCTCAGGCTGGGCCAGGGTGGCTCAGGGTGGGCACAGCAGGAATTTCCCCATGGAAAGGGGGCTCAGGAGCTGCCTTGGCACTGCCCAGGGGGGCTTGGAGTGCCCAGCCCTGCAGGTGGCACCTGGAGGTGGCACTCAGAGCTCTGGGCTGGGGACAAGGTGGGCATCGGGCACAGGGTGGTCTTGGGGGTCTTCTCCAACCTCAAGGGTTTTGTGATTCTGTGATTTTAATGTTTGGGTTATACAGATGGTCGAGCAGTGAGGAGAAAAGAAGGAAAGGCGATGAGGAAGGTGTAAATCGATATTCCCTCCGTACTCACCAGCTTTCCAGTTTCTTCCAGTTGAACCTGGTCCTTCACACCAACTCAAAGGTTGTACTTGACCTTGGAGGTCTTTTCCAACCTCAATGGTCTTGTGAGTAGAATTTAATATTAAAAAATACACTCGGGGAGGGATGGATTTAAAAGCCATGGAGATCAGGCACTTGAGGACATGCATCACTGTCATATTTTCGGGAAAATCCCTTTGCCAGGATTTCTTCTCCTGGGAAGCTAAGAAGCCTCAGAGAAAAAGGAAAACAATATTATCTCATTTGCTTCTCCCTGTTTTGCTGCTTTGGAATGTGGTTGGAGATTGTTTGACCAATATATGAATTGTTTTTACTTAATGACTAATAACCATCCAGGTGTGTTGGACTCTGGAAGAGGTCACGAGTTTTTCATTAGTCTCTTGTTAAGCCTTCTGTCTGTATCCTTTCTCTATCCTTTAGTATAGTTTTAGTATAGCATTCTTTATTATAATATAAATCATAAAATAATAAATCAGTATTGTAAGAACATGGAGTCAGATTCATAATTTCCTTCCTGCCACAGGGGACCCCAAAAAGAGCACAGACAGGCGTTAGTGGGGACACGGGATTAATGGTTGGCCTCAATGGTCTTAGAGGTCATTCCCAACCTAAACAATTTTATGGTTCCATGATTAGCTGAAAAAGTTTAGAGCTAGTCTGTCATTAACAGCTGCTCCAGAATTTTCTGTGTTCTGTAGACAGAGGACAATTTTGCGCGAGGGCGTATTTGGCCCAAGTGTCCGGCTAGCTGATGTTAGGAGGGAGGTGGCCGACACCCCCGGTGCATACTCTGCCAGCCCCCTTCGGCGTCTTGGCCTCAGGGTAAGCTGGATGCGCGGTGTGGACAGAGGCGCAGAGGAACGAAGGAAGAGGTGACCACAGGCTGGGGGCTAACTCCGGTTTATTGGTGGTTCGATGGCAGGAACAGGTAGGGAAGGTGCCAACCAGCAAGTGGCCCCGAATGAGGGGGGAGGTACAGTTTTAAAAACAAGGGGTGGAGAGAGGAGGGGAGCCCAACTAGCCAATCGAGAAAGAGTGCAAACATAACTGACAAAGGGAATGAACCAATAAATACAACATAAAGGTGGGGCCCCGGGACCACAGCCAACCACAGCCCCCAGAGAGGAGAAGATTCTGGAAACCTGGGAGGAGTGGGGGGTGATTGACTGGGCCCGGGGAGGAGGAAAAACTTACTTATAAGGAGAATGAAGGAGGGGTAATTACATAACAGGGAAGATTGGCTGTTGAGGGGGAAGGGGGTAACCATGGAAACTAACTGTGTAAGGAGGCAGTGGCGGGAAAGTCAGGGGAGGGAGGAACCATTTTACAGAACTGGGGGAGAGTACATAAAATGGGGAAATAACTGAGGAAATTGAACAACACACAACAACATCTCCCCGTTTCTTAACAAATAAAGGAAAAGAACCAAAGAGTCCATATAAACTTAAATTTCGAGGACCCGCGGCTGGTCTGGCCAATCTTCGCTTTCTTCGAGCTGGGGCTCGTCCGCCCATAGGTGGTCAGCGGGCGGCACGGTTGACCCCTCCTCATCCGCAGCTTCTTCGGCCTCCGAGGAGAGGTCCCCCAGCTCGATGTGCTCCTCCGCGGACATTGTGGCATGATTAATGCTGGGCGAAGTGGCCTTGGATATCAATCTTTGGACCAGACCGCGGCTCACCATGATGAGAGCTGAAAAAGCAACCAGACTCAAAACAACCTTAATAACGGACTCCAAGATATATGTGGCCCACCCGCTCAGGCCCCAACCCTTGAAAAGGTCCCCCAGCCAGTCCGATGTCTCCTGTTGGACTTTATGAACAAGGTCTTGCAGCTTGCGTATAGATTGTCTGGCGTCCTCGGCTCGGGTGGACAAGTTCAAGCAGCAGAGGCCCTCCAACTCCTCACAGTGATGGTGGTGGAGCAGCAATAGAAAATCTATTGCTGCCCTGTTCTGGAGTGTCGCCTTCCTTGTAATTTCCTCGTCTGTAAGGAGGTCGTAGAGCGCGGCTGAATTAAAGTTGGCTTGTTTAGCCACCCAACACTCTAGGCGGCCCAATTCACCTAGAGCCTTTGCCACCGATACCCAAGGCAATAGAATGGTAAAGGCGACGGACTTTGAATGTGACCAATGAGTAATTTCTTCGTCACAATCCTCTGTGAGATGCTTAAGATCTCTTTTGGCTCTGCCCAATTCATATGTGACATTATTTCTTTTCCAATTAACAATTTGGGTCATGTTGGGGGTAAACAGCGTCAGTCGGCCAAAAGTACACGGCCCTCCGACCAGGCCAGAGGGGATGCCTGCCCACGCTCGGTCACCGCAAATCAAAAACACACCCCGAGGAAGGGAGAAAGGGGTCCGGCCAGTAGTGGTGGGGCCGAGGATCTTCAGAACGGCCTGACACCACTGTTTAGCCTGGTATTCCTTTTTGGTCTGGAGGACCACCTCACTGCCCTTCTCTACGGGGGTGATGCCATAATCAAACTGAAAACAAACAGAGGCATTGGCAGAGCCGAGCAGGTGTAATTCAGTGGGCTCGGAGGTTGCAGGAGCCAGCCTGAACACTCCGTCTCTCCAGGCATTTGAGGCGTCAAAACTTGGGAGGATAGTAAGGCTCCTGGCCAAAATCGGGTAAAAGGGACGTTGGAAGGTGGGAGGGAACTCGCCTGGAGAGAATGGGATCCCCACAAGGCAAGACGACATCGGGTCCTCTGCTGCGCCGGTGTCCAGGCAAATACTGTCTTGTCCAAGTGATTGAGCCAAGGCACGCCAGACATTGACCTTGGGCTGGGGGACGACCCACGGCTCCACGGGTGGCATCAGGAGCCAGTAGGTGGTCACAAAGACGATCAGCACTCCGGGGTTTGGGGCCAGCGGTGGCAAAGCGGGGGCCATTGGGGAGATGAAACTGAAACGACAGAGAAAAGTGAAAGTATATCGAAACTATAAGTATGGTTCCTCCCCGAAAAGCCAACTTAAATAGAACATATGAGGGGATACATCAGGGAGAGGGGGAGAACAAGAGGAAACGAGAAGGAGGAGGTCCAACGGTGGAGGAGAGGCCGGAGGGGAAGGCTCTTCCTCCACGGAGGGGAGATCTGGAGGAGCAGATGGTAGATGGTGGGGTCTCCTCCGTCGCCGCCAACACGCCTGCCGAACTTGCGGTACAGTTCCTGCTTTTGTCCCCTGCTTCGGGACGAAGGGCCTTACCCACTTAGATGGAACCCACTTGGGACCTGAGGGGGTAGACACGCAAGCGTATCCCCTCCCCCAGGTCACCAAGTCGAAGGGCCCCTCCGTCCGCCAGGTCTCCGGATCCTTAACTAGAACCAGAGGCCTGACTTTGGGCTGCAGCTGCTGGTGGCTGCCGAAGTGCCGAACCACTGGAGGATTTTGGCTGTCGAAAGAGCAATTAAGGAAGTTCAGGGTATACAGTGCTCTCGACAGCCGGACGTGGGGGGTCTCCACCTTCATCGCCAGTTGTTGTTGGGACAGGGTCTTCTTAAGGCTCTGGTGGGCCCTTTCCACCATGGCTTGGCCTGTCGGGGAATAGGGGATGCCGGTCTTATGGACTATTCCCCATTGCTGCAGGAAGCTCCGCAGCTCCTTAGAAACATACGCAGGGCCATTATCGGTTTTTAGGGCCCTAGGGATGCCCAAGACAGCGAATGCCTGAAGCAGATGCTTCTGAACATCCGCTGCCTTCTCCCCTGTGTGGGCAGAAGCGTAGATGGCACCGGAGAAGGTATCCACTGAGACGTGGACGTAACACAACCGGCCAAAAGATGGAATATGTGTTACGTCCGTCTGCCACACCTCGCAGCTCACCAGGCCTTGAGGATTAGCTCCCGAGACCACGGTGGGCATTTGGTGTTGTTGGCATTGGGGACATGTGGCCACAATCGCCTTGGCCTGGTCCTGCGTCAGATTGAATTGCCGAACCAGGCCGGGCGCATTCTGATGGAAGAGTTGGTGGCTGATCTTAGCCTGGCCGAACACATCCGGGAGAGGGCCTTGCGTCACAGCAGCCGCGGCCAAAGAATCGGCACGACGGTTGCCTTCCGCAATAAACCCAGGCAGATCGGTGTGTGATCTAACATGCATAACGTAAAACGGATGCTCGCGGTGGGAGACCAATTCGACGAGCCTATTCAGTAAATTAAATAAATTTTTGTTGGAAACCTCCTGAAGAACTGCGCACTCAGCTCTTGACACTACACCGGCTACATACGCAGAATCTGTTACCAAATTAAAAGGTCCTGGGAATCTCTGGAATGCCCTGACGACTGCGTCCAACTCAGCAATCTGTGGAGAACCCTCCACAACAACAACATCGGTCTCCCACTGCTGAGTCTGAGGATCCTTCCAAGTCATTACTGACTTGTGGGATGCTCCAGACACGTCAGTAAAAACTGTCACGGCATCCAATGGTTCCCTGCTTTGGACCTTTTTAAGAGATAATTTGAACTCCGAATTAAATAATTTGTGGGCCGGCCGATCAACTGCGATGCGCCCAGTGTAACTGTCGAGTGCAAACTGAAGACATTCATTTGTTTGCAGCAATTCTTCGAAGGTTTTCAATTTTAATTGGCCCGATTCTAATTTAATTGGGATGTGTATGCATGAAAAATCACACCCTGCCAACTCCCTGATCCTCGATCTCGCCTTGAGGATCAGTTCGGCTACCAACTCCTGTGGCCGTGTCATCCTTTTGGACCGATTATGGCTGAGGAACACCCACTCTATAATTAAGAGGGGGTCGCCCAGGCCCTGGTTCTTTAGGTCTTGGTCCCACTGGTGTATTATGCCATGGAGGTGTGGCAGCTTTCCCAGTACAATAAATTTGAATGGCAGGCCCGGATGGTACCGATGGGCCTGCCTGGCCGAAATAGTCTTTTGCACCTTCTCCAGAGCCACCTCCGCCTCTGGGGTGAGAGTCCTAGGGGAACTAAGCCCCTCTCCCCCTTTCAACAAATTGAAAAGGGGGGCTAGGTCTTCGGTGGGGATGCCTAGCCAGGGTCTCACCCAATTTAAAGACCCACACAGCTGATGGACATCCGCTAGGGTCTGGACTTTCGTCCGAATAGCCAATTTTTGCGGAAATGGGGAAATAACTGAGGAAATTGAACAACACACAACAACACAATTTTACATGAAATAAAGGGTTCTAGGAGGGGTTTTCCTCTCATAACAGCTGAGGACAACCTTTCCAGGCACAGATACAATGAATGAACAAGCTCAAGGGGTCTAGGAAGACCTATCCATAATGTGGAGTTCTTCCCAATCTCGCAGAATATTCCATCCTGTAAGTCATCAGCCCAGACATTTCTCAGCAGCAGAAATGTTACTGGTTTGTTTGGCACAGAATTACAACAACACTTCTGAAAGGAACGTGATTTATTCCACTTCTGAGAAGAAGCAAGACCCTTGACCAAGGGCTGCCTGAACCAACATCTCCACTGCTTGCTGCAAAATAAAGCAGGGAAGCTCTCAGGTTTAATTTCAGAGGTAAATCACTCACTGCACTCTGATATTTATGGCCGAAATACAGAAAGAGGAGTAAAACAGAAGAACTGTGGTCCTCCTTGAATAGGAGAAAATTATTGTTTTTATAACTCTGCATCATCTTAAATTTGACAGAAATTATGCTTTTTTACAACAGGTTTACAACTGCTTTCTTTTCAAAACTCCCAAATTTTATCATGTCACCCTCCCCATAAGTGACATTTTAGGAGAGTATTCCAAAATATTATATTATATTGTTACATATTATATTATATTATATTATATTATATTATATTATATTATATTATATTATATTATATTATATTGGGGCATAAAATGGTTCTTCAGCAGGGATTTATATTCCTTAAGTCTCTGGGATATAATGAAAATATTCTATATATTTGATAAAAACACAGGAAACCTTATTAAAAAGAAAGCAAAAAAACCTATAAGAAAATAAATATGCTCTGTTTTTAGACATTTTCTTCTGTTGTGGCTTATTTTAATCATGGTTTACATTTTGCATACTTTAGTTTTAAGTTCTGAGGGTGACTTGCTGATTATTTTTCTGAAATTCTTTTAAAATTTTATTGTCTCAATTTCATGCATAAGTTTGGTTTTCAGTGAAAAGCCATGCAAGATTACATTAAAATATACAGAACTCCCTGTAAGCACAATTTTTAATGTCTTAACATCACAAAAGAGTTGTAGAGTGATACTTTAGTTTCAGGCTGAAACTGTTAAATGAGAGATCACCCTTATTTTCAGTAGGCAAAATGGTAAGAAAAACACCCTGATTCTGCAGTAAGCATTGTTTTCTATGAAGTTACATCTACCAGAGGAAGAAATAAAGCAGTGTGGATACTCTCTGGATGCTTTTTAAGCCAAAAGAGGTATTTTATTGACTGTATTCCTTTAGTTGCTATCACCATTTTGTTTCACTCACTGTTACTTTGGTATTATAGGAATTCATTGCACACTCTCTAACTGTGGCCATACTCATTGCAACAATGAGCTGCCATGAAATAATATGTAAAAATACTATATTATAATTTTAACAATTACCAGGATGCATACAAGAAGCAGTCGTATGTATTTTTATTAATGAATCACATTAATTTTGAATGGTTTATTCTGTTTATGCATCAACAGAGAGATCATACAACTCAGCGGCCACATTTTATGTATGAACGGCTTTTCAGCTTCCTCAAAAGTGTTCAACAGCCACCTGATTCAAAGAAAAGAGGCAGCAGAGCAGTCCACAGCTGAGAAATGAGGCAGGATTCTGCTAATTTGCTCATTCCAGAAATCTTACTCTGCACAAGCAGAGCCATTTGAGCAAATTGTGCTGCTTGTTAGCAAGGATCAGAAACCTGAACAAATGTAATAAAGCTAAACCTGCACAGGGGTTGTAGAGCTAGGCTTAAATGTACCTGCTGTCAAAGTCACTACATCAAGGAGGTTGAACGTGGACTGTGCAAGAAGAAGTGTGTTCTTTCTTAAAATTTTTTTTATTTTCTAAAAAAACCTTTAACTTTCTAAAAACTGGAACTAACATGTAGGAGCTTTATGCCACCTTTGAGCTTCTTTTTATTCTGTAAAGTGATTCATAGAATCAGAGATTTTTTTTTTGTGTGTGTGTGGAAGGGACATTTAAAACCCATCATGTCCAGCCCCTGTAATGAGCAGGGACATCTTCAACAAGGTCAGGCTGCTCACAGCCCTGTCCAGCCTCACCTTGAACGGATGATGCACCCAGCACCTCTCTGAAGAGCCTGTTCCAGTGTCGCCGCTCCTTCATCATGGAGAATTTCTTCCTTTCATGTAGTTTTAGCTCTTCCCTCTTCGAGTTTAAAACCAGTATCTCTTCCCCTTTTATTACAGGCCCTGATAAAGGTTCTGTCCCCATCTCTCTTGTGAGCTCCCTTTAGGCAGTGGAAGGGGCTTTAAGGTCTCCCCAGAGCCTTCTTTTCTCCAGGCTGAACACCTCAAGCTCTCACAGCGTTTCAAGCAATTCATCAGTAGTTTAAAATCAGTTAAAATATTGTTCTGCAGAGAAAGTGGCAAAAAGGGTTTTGTTTTTTTTTTTTTCTTTGAGGTATTAAAAAAGTCGTAAGATGGTTTCCACAGCAACTCTGACATTACACACCAATATATAATTTTCAGGCCTCCTGAATTTATTTATTTATTTGTGCCTGCAGCTTTGCCTCTGGCATAAACCTTTGCTACTGAGCGGAAGCTTATGATACGTGTCATGATTTTTTTCCACTGCCAAATCTAGATCTGACCAGCTAGTTTAAAAGGGAGAATTCTCATAGCTGAAAGAAGAGGGGGGGGATAAAAAGGGGAAGGAAAAAAAAAAACCCAAACCCAAAAACTTACTGTCAAGCTTGCATCTACAAGGACATGGATGCAGAAGTGAATATCCAGTTTTCAGAATATAGATTTTTAGCTTGCATGCCAGGCTTAGGAAACATCCACAGCAGCTTAGTTTAAATTTCATGTACTGCATGACTTGTTTTACATGTGAGTGAGGGTTGTTACAAAACGACTGCTTCAGGACCTGAATTGTTCTGGAATGTAGAAAACACCGAACAGCAAAATATGGCCAAAAAAAGGCTGAGGAGAGCAGCTGCTGCAAATCTTGCTAACGTCTGAAGCGCCTGAGAAATAAATTTTGATTATTTGCTCTATGTCCTGTAGAGATAAATCTGTGTGGAATTGAATGAGGTAGAAATTACACTACGGTTTTCAGTGGAAGGGTGATTTTTGTCTTCTGAGTTTTCGAGGTGAGGAGGAATAAGTTAAGGAGGAACCATGGTTGCTTTGCATGAAGCTGTGTAAGGAAAGTTTTACTAAAATTTAAAAACAGAACTCAACTGTGTGCTGAAACTAAAATTACACAAACATAAAGCTCAATTTTATTTTTCTTTTTTTTTTTTAATTATAACTGCAGCAAAACAGCTTGTCATGCAGATGGTGAGAGAAAATTCTCAAACGAATAAGCAGCTCATAAAGAAATAGGGCCAAATAACCCCCAGCACCCTGTCCTACGCTACATAAACTTTTCCAAAAAAAAAAAACCACAGTTATTCTATTCTTCTTGCATTTTTTAAGACTGCCTCCCTAATACTCTGTCTCTCTACTCTTTTCTCTTGTTTGTAAACTTCATCTTGAGTTACTGGCACAGTTCAGATGACACAAACTTCAGCATATGCTTTTATCTTCAGCAGCAAGATGCTGAAATGTATTGCATGTATCCTAAAACACTGATTCTGAAGGCAGTATAACACCAAACCTGTGTAAGGCCTGCCCTTCCAAACTGCAAACACTCATCTGTGACATGGTTCGGAACTTGGGAAATAAAAGTGGAAAATTTGAGGATGAGATAGCCCGGGTGAATCCAAATAAACATATATGTGTATTTAGTATTTTTGACTTTGGAATATGGAAAATATCTCGACTAATAGAATGTGAAATTAATACAGTCAGGATTTTATTGAGGAGGAAGTTATCTTGGGGGAAGGTAAGATGAAATGGTTACCTGTCAATTTTTTTTAAGAGGTAGCAATGAAGGATTAGTGCTCCAGTCACTGCTGTTCCTGATTTGTCTTTATATCTTCCTTTTTCTTGCCTAACAGTTCTGAAGTTTGATGTAAGTTTTTAGACTTAAACCAAAGGACACATCTTGGTTTGTTTCTCATTTTCTTTCAGCTAAATGAAGAGAAAACTTAAATTTCTAAAAAACCCACAAGGTTATTTATTTATCTATTCGTAGGGTCCATGTAAAGACTGGTTGTCACAATGTTAGGATTTTGTTCCAACTGGTCCTTCAAAAGACACTTTATGCACTTTGCTTTTCTTAGAAGGAGCTGTTTATTTGGGTAAGGTCCAAGAAATCCTTCCTGAGTATTATCTAGACAACACACCCTGAAAATTTTGCTACAAATTTCCGTGGTAGCCAGACTTTCATGACTTCTTGTGGCATCAGCACTGCTGTGCAAAATCCAAGGGAAAGAAGATAGAGCATCCTCTTGGTCTTTCCTTGGGGAATGTCCCTAAAACGTATCATGATGATTCAGCATTAGAAGCTTTGGTTGAAATAATCTCTCTTGGATGCATGGTTATTATACAAATATAATACAAATATACAATGCAAATATATAAATATATAATACAAATACAATAAAAATATATAATACAAATATATACAAATTATATTGAGTTAGACTCTCCTTTCCCTCCTTCCTCCTCCCCTGTAGCTCTTTGCTAGCTTTTAACCTTTTGAAAGTTCTTTCTGCCTCACAAAGTAGACTGCAGGAGTGCTCCAAATAGGCTCTTGTAAAATAAGGGTGCACAAATCCAATTTTGCACTTCAATATTCATTTCCCTGCTGTGAAATGTTAAGGTCAGAGCAAGGTCAGAATTGATTTTTAACATGTCGATGAAGGTATAGAATTATAAATGCCTCTTTAACTGTGTGTCAAATAAATTTTGAAATATAGATTATCCACTTATAAACGCACGTATTAGTATGGAAGCTGCTTTATCAGGCAGAAGTTTAAATAACTAATTGTTTTCAGGCATTCAAAATAAATTCAGCTCTACCGGGTGAGGCTGAGTGTTAAGTACAGATTTAACTTCTAGATAAATGGTGAGTTTAATGTAAATGACATAAAATGGTTTCAGCCTCACAGGGAGCTTTAGCCCTCAAGTAATATCTGCAAAAATGTCACCATTATGGAAAGAAGGGAGGCTTTAGATAAATTTATTCTTAAAAAAAAAACCTTCTCTCCTCTCTGCCCAAGTTCATGACCACAAGCCTGCTTGGATCAATGGAGAATGGAGAATCACAAGAAGAATTTGTAGGAAATCTTATAAAGAGCAGGATCCAAACAGAATCCTCTTAACATGGAATGCTGTGGGCTGATGACGGAGAATGTCATCTGAGACCAGTGACTGAAAAAAAACCTCCTGAAATTAAATAATGTATCAGCAAACTGACTGAGAGTAGGACTGAAAAAAATGCATGTTGGCTTTTTATTTTTCCTTTTTTTTTTCTCCTAACAACTGAAATAATTTTGTATTCCTGCCTCAATATTAGTAGCATATGATTATTGTGTTTTGCTACAGATGTTTTTTTTTTTCTGGGAAAATTGCCTAATATCTCTCACCATCTTCATCTGACTGATGTTCCTAGTCACCTGTATAATTCCCTTAATTCCCTGGTTTTGGAGTTTCCATGGCATTATTGTGTGTTTCTGTACAACCAATACATCTCCCTCCCTTTGCACTGTACAAGCATGCTGGATTTCTGCCAGAATGAAGATGGAATTAAAACTCACAGTACTCGTAAGCTAAAATGAAGCATAATCAGTTTAATTATAGCAATTTTTGTGTGGTATTCTTCCATATGTTTGAAAGAAATTATTTTATTATCGCTTTTCTTTGCGGAACTTTTTTAAAAATAAAAAGTAAAGTAGTCCAAGTTCTTTGTAACAAACAAAAGCTGCAAAATATCTGTGGACAGCTGGGCCTTGCTCAAACTCCTTATAAAAATCTGTGTGATTTTGATTGTATATTCTGCATTCCTAAGTGCCATGAGCAAACTCTTTTTAAAGATTAATTCAGCACTCCTGCCCCTGAAAAAGTATTCTTCTTTCCTTGCAAAATAGTACAAGGAAAAGGATAGCTGTGAGACACAGAATAGTAAAGAAAAATACAATTTATTGGTTAATATTGATACTTCTATTGGCACTGATGTCTCACAAGTAACAAACAGAGCTATAAGCTACATAGAGAATATACAGAAAAATGGGAAGCTGTGACACCAACTCTGCTAGGACAACATGTGGTAATAGATTATCTTATACAGGTTCTAGGGAAAGGTGAATTTAAAAAGTGTTTCTTGGCAGAGGGATAAAAACCAGTATCAAACTCCTTCTTGAAATGCCTAAAATCATGAAACTTGGTAAATAACATGAGAAATTATGCAATTCCATTAAGAATGACAGACTATGGCTAGAAAAAGACCATGGTAAGAGGACAAAAATTGAGAAAATTGCAAAAATAAATTTTAAGAGAGGATTATCTAATACATGTTTATTGACAATTCCTGATAACAATTATGTAAAGTTTCTTATTACCTCAATCACTGTAGCTGTGTGGAAATGCTGAGAACCAGGAAATGAACTGGTTAGTGGTCAAAAGAGGAAGGAAATAAAGCTGTTCCATATAGACTCCTAATTAATAGATAAATATAGACAAATACCAGGGCTGAAGATAAAATGCTTATAATGTTCATCATATCAGACAAACCCAGTGAGTGTGGTCTGAGTCCAGAAAAATACAGGATACTATCTACATTTTTCTAATGTGAGGATAAAATAATATTTTCATTATGTTGTGAGTTATAAAAGAAGTGCAATTCTCCAATTTTCTTTTTTATTTTCTTTTTCCTTTTGAGATGTAGAAACATAGAGCCCCACACAACTGAATTTCACAGAATCCCAGAATGGTTTGGGTTGGAAGGGACTTTAAAGTTCATCCTGTTCCATCCCCTGCCTTTCTTCTGTATTCTGT
The DNA here is from genome assembly GCF_027887145.1 of Ammospiza caudacuta. Lineage (NCBI taxonomy): Eukaryota > Metazoa > Chordata > Aves > Passeriformes > Passerellidae > Ammospiza > Ammospiza caudacuta. The sequence goes on along the minus strand of NC_080632.1, from coordinate 2,884,471 downwards.
TATGTCCAAATGTTAAAAAGTGTACAAAAACCAGATCTAGTAGAAAGAGAGGGGCTGTCCACCTTTAGCACAATGTCTATTGATAGAAATAAAAGCTTTGGCTCTGTAGTGTCTTTTTATCAGGTGCTGGCCACTTTATTTAAAAGCATTAATCTCAGGACTGAAACCTGAGATTTAAACACAGAAAAAAACCCCAAAAAACCCATAAATGCACTGAGAATGAAGTCACATTTCAGGATAAAAGGTTTTTTCCTCAGTGGAAAGAATAAAATAAAGCTAAAGGGCAGTTCTTATCAAAAAGTCATAAACTATTCTGAGAATAGTGACCTATTGAATACTCCGCTTGGATTTCTTAAATAGCAGTACTGTTGTGAAGCTGGGGCAAGGATGGTTTGCCATTCTGAAAAGTTTCTTTTCAAAAGGTCACATTTCTGGATAGGACCCCCACTCTCAGAGAGCTGCAAGGGAGTGGTTTGAGCAGAGGGATTTTGGTTTTGTCAGACGGCTTGTAATGTGAATTTTGGGTAGAGCTACTTCACAGCGCGCATAGTTCCATCCTGAAAACGTACCTTATTTGGCTTTGAAAGCCCATTTTTGATTGTTTACATGATTTCTGGAAATTTCCATCCTAGCAATGGATTTGCTAGGCCCTGGTTGCCCAGGGTCTCATGAAATTTTGTTACGAGTGACTTGACTACAGACAAGTGGAAAACCTTTGTCCAAGAAGAGAACTGGGGTCATTTGTTCCAAATTTGTGGCCATTTTTGAGTCACAAAAACTCCACCCTTTTCCCTCCACAAACCTGCTATTTTCATTACTTAATGGGACCAGATGCTATTGAACTAATTTGCCATATTTGAAAACAGAAAGCCACTTACACATGTAAAAATAAGAGGATTTGGAAAGAATTTTTCTGCCTATGTGGTAATCTCTTCTGTGGCTGGCTGTCTCATGTTAATCCAGAAATTTTTTTCTTAACAAAATGTTAATGTATGGAATGAAAAATTTTTCTTAACCTTTGAAATATTTGACCCTATAAAATCAATAAATAACTATGAATGCTTCTTAATAGCAGCGCAACTCGTGAAAAATTTGGTCTTTTTAAGTGTTCCACAGATTTTGTTCTGGGGTGTGTCATGGGTGTCACAGGACACAAATTTGTGAGTTAATATAGAGAAGGTAAAAAGAGTTTTGTAGGGATATTTTGTAGACATGTGTCAAAAGTATGAGAAAACAGAAAGATGCTCTTGACTTCTTGACACCAGAATAACTACTGTCAAAGATGGAGAGAAGAAAAAAAATGGAAAAAAAAAAAATACCCAAAAAAGAGAAATTATGATTCACTTAGTACAAAAGGTCTGCGGAAAAATAAAAATTTATAAATCAGTAAAGGCCAAAAGGAGAAGTTGGGAAGAAACAGCAAAGCAGCCCTCCCTGAAAAGAGTGGCCAAGTCACATTTTGGCAGCTCCGTGCAGACCCTCAGCTGCCTACCAGAGTGACAGAGCGCTTAAAAGTGCCTCAGCTCCCTTCCCTCATCTGCCCTTTCCTCCTCTGCCCTCCACACACTTCTGTCCAAAATCACTGAAGGTTTTCACAGGACGATTTCCATGGCTGCTTTATGATGTCTCTAAGGTCTCTGAGGAGGGAGTTTAATTGTTCTCAGCAAATGACCTCAGCACTTCCAACTGTGGAAAATATTTTCAGATTGCACTGATGTGTGTATTAATTTTATTTTTTTATTTTTTATTTTTTCTGTGCTGCAAATCTGCTTGGTAACAGGAAGCTCGCTGCTGGCTTTGTCATCTGAACTGCCATTTCCCATCATTAAAAAAAAAAAAACAAAAAAAAACCAACTAAAATCCTTGTTCTTTGCCAGCAATCCCAGAACCTGACAGACTGCAAATGAGCCCTCTGGTTTTCCAAGCACATCTGTTGCCTTTGTCATGTAAAAAACTGATTCCAATTCATGCCTGTAAATTAAGTAAAATTATAGTTCTAAGGAAAACAATTTAGCAGAGCTCAACAACCAGATATTATCAGTATGGTGTAACTGTGTCATGTTCACCAGGGATTTATCTCTTTCACAACCTGCATGTCTTGATCTAGAACAAACCACAAATTTCAATGTAATTGATGCAATTGTACCATGCCTTGGCTCCTTGCCATGCTTTCTACCAACCTTCCAAAGAACAGGAAATAAAATAAGATTGAAGAAATTCTAGGTGCAACTAAATTGCCTGAGTTTTGTATTTCTTTTTTTATTGTTTACTTGTTTAACTGGGGATCTTTTTTGATGCTCTTGTTTTCTTTTGGTTTGTTTTTTCATACGTCTTAGTTTATGAGTGTATGCCTATCACAATCAATTTTATTAGTTCAAACACGACTTTCATTTACTTTTGGTTTTTTTTAATAATAACTCCTTTACTCTGTATAATATACATGTATAATTTTCTCTAATATAAGCTTTTTCTTAGCAGATTAGAAAAGGTTTGCCTGGGAACGAAACTGAAATATATCTAAGCATGTCTCTGTGCATAAACTTGCATAAAAATTTGTATAATCTTGCTGCTTTTGTGTTTGGCTTTGAAAATACGTTCAACTTCTAGTGAAGTCATCAATAAACTCCATATATCCAAAGGCCTTATTTGAATTTAGCATGAAAAGAAGTTGAGTGCAATCAACTACCTACTACTTGTTCTATATAGAGCTTCTGCAAAAAGCAGCTGTTTCCAGAGAGAAGAATATATATTTCATTTGGATTTTGCAGGGAAAGTGTCTAAGGGTTGTAGCAGAAGGAGTTTAAATTTTAGAGTTTAAAAAAATAGTGAACTGTTAGGTACTGAGATTTCATTGTTTTCTTTAAAATTTGTTAGATTGTCTAGTCTAGAAAAAATCTTAAACTGATGATTTCCAAAGCTCTACCATTGAAGTGTCTCTCTCTTTAATCATTATTTGAAGCTGACATTTCTCTGCATCTGGAATAGTTGTGCTATAACTGCTTCTTTTAGAGATAAACATGCAGGTGGAAATTACTGGACATTTTGCCTCACATTGTTCAGAACTTCATGGGATCATGAGAGACATTTTAATGTAAATAATACCAGAAGCTGCACAGAAATTTGGGCAAAAACAAAAGAAAGTTCTACTTGTTCAGAGCCTAAATTGCTGTCAACCAAACCTCATGAGAAACTGAGACATTCTAAAAAGTTGATATCTCCAACTCCTGCATTGTTACACCCAAACTGACTATAATAAGATGGGTTTCCTGTTCTAACTTTTCCTCCCTCTTCTGACATCCCAGAATTGAAATTTTGTATTATCACAGCTAGAATCTTCTACAGTGACTCCTGTGGATAGTTTCTAAACCCTCTTTAATCCTCTTTTTTGGTCAACTTTTTTGTTCTTCATTTATCTGTCAAGGTTCAAAGCATAATATCCTTCTCCAACTCATGTACTTCCATATAGGTACTTTATAGTTTATGTAGTCATCTTCTTTCACTACTATTTTCTGGTCTGTCCAACAAAAAAATCACCTTACCTTGTATAAAAAAACTGATATTACTTTTCAGAACCCAAGATAAAAAAATACATCATACAATTCATCCTACCAACAACTGGCAATCTAGTAAGTAATAATTCTAGCACATTTATCATATTTCGAAGAAAGCTGATGCTTTAAAAAATGTTATAGGATGATTAGGAGGGTAATTTTTTTCCCAGGGTAATTTAGTCAAGGCTGTCAAAATAATGGATTATAAAAAAATTACATTAAATAAACCCCTGGATCTTAAAATCCTGGATTAAATTTAACATGGACAGTTTTGAACATATATAAAAGTCCAAGAAATCAAGCACACACATACACAAGACAAATCTCAAACAAAAATAAATTTCATCAAATTCATGGCACTTGAGAAAGGAATTTTCAAACCATTGTAGGGAAAAAAAAAGGGGGGGGGGGAAAGAAAAAAGGAAAATGGAAAACATAAAAAAGAAGATGTGGTAGACAAAGGCAAGAATTATGATTAGAGGAGGAAACAGAAATTAAGGTCCCAAAGTTCTTAGAAAGGATAGCAGACACTGTATTTTGCACAGCAGAATAACAAAGTAATTTAACTTAGATAATAATTGAGTAAATTGGAGCATAAAAGAGGTGAATTTTTAGAAAAATATGAGTAGGACTTGTTAAGCCTACTGAAATTAGTAGGAATTGTTAACCTTACTTAAAAGGCAAATAAGGAATGAGCTATTTACCAAAATAAACATGAGCAAGTATCAAATAAAAAATCTCTTCTCAGCTTTATCTTTCTTGACTGACTTAAACTTATTGGACCAGGATATGTCTTCGTGTTCTCCTGCAACTGAGTCCTACACGATACAAACCTGCTGAATAATGCATCAGTGCTTGGTCATCTTGGGTCAATAAAACTCTTTTGGGGCTGGAATAGTATTTACTGTGAGAACTGGACTGTTTGCAATATATACATCTGGGGACCTTGTTTTAGTCTGAATTATAAAGTAAAGCTTTTGTTGAAAGCTGAGGCATGGGCCTACACAGTGCCCTAGGGAATTTAATATAGGAATATTAATATTTACCCAGTCCTACTAATATTGTCCTAAAAATTAAAAGTACCCTCTGGAATAAAGCTATTTCAGTGTTCACTAGAGTGCTCAGAAATTCCTTTTATCTTATCTTTCTTGTCCCTGAGAAAAATTAAGCATAGTTAAAATATTGACAAGGCAAGGGGCTCTGGAATATGCATTTATTTGACTAGTATATGTGCCACACATACCTGTGGTGTAATATTGATATCCTGTGTATGATTCTGTAAAGATTAATTTTACGTGAATGTAAACCTACAGAAGATTCAGACACTGAGACTGCAATAAGCTGAATTTAAAGTGAAACCAGGAAGGAAGGCAATTTTGGAAACCATCAGAAAAGTTAGGAAAAAAAAACCCAAACCAAAACACACTTCAGTGCTTGACATGAGCCTGCCACAGAAATATCTATGTACATAAAGGATTCTCTGCTCCCCTCCTCCACTGCCAGCTCTGCTGCTGTTGACCCAATTCCTTCCTTTTCACGTCTTCTTTTCAAGTGCCAGCAGTGCACATTTGAAATAAAATAAAAAAACAACAACTTCTGCCTAGTTCACACAGTGACAGTACACAAATATTTATAATATTGTTTGTGTATACTGGTCTCTATAATAATTCCTGGGTTTTTTTTTTTCAATAAAAGTCTTTAATAGTTTGGTTTTGTTTTGTTTTGTTTTTTTCAGCTGCTGTAATATTTATAGATTGCTCCATTTAACGAAAGTGAAATGGCCGTGTTGCTTTTTGGAGTAATGAGAAGCACCACCAAAATCAGTGGTAAGATGGAAGGATTTTAAATGGATTGGTGCAATTCCTTGGTATAAAATATCAAACAGACTAAGCCATCAGTGAAAATGCCATCTTTAAATACTTTATGTAAACAACTTTGCAGAAGTAATGAAGTAATGAAAAATACATTGAATATTTGTAATTTTGCATTGCATATCATCATGCACTTGAGTGTATCACTTGTAGCAGCAAAGAGCCATATTTTGCTATTCTAATAGAAATGATTCATTTGTTTTAAGGCGAAAAACTTGGTTCTGTAGTTTTGACTATTAAATTGTTGCAGGAAAAATATTAAAAAATTCTGTGTCAGAAATTTTGAAGGACAAAAGCTCTGATCAAGGAAATCTGTTCTCAGTGAGGATTTTTTAAAAATGTTGATTTAACTGAAAAATCTGACATTCCACGGCAGGTAATTCTTAAAACATTCAGCATTAACAATATGACTCTTTATTCTGTCAGCCTGGCATAATTTCCTGCCTGTTCTTCTAGGGTACGTATGGTCTGTCCAGGCTCAGTTAAAAATACATATACCTTCCAATTCCTTATTTGAGAGAGGAAAATTGCACTTTAATTTTATACTCTTTTTCTTTTTTTTTTTTTCCTTTTTCCCGCACAGCTACAGTACAAGTATTTTCTCTTTGGAAGAAAATAAAATAACCTGCATAGTTACACAGCTTGAAAATTAATGACATTGTAAAGTGGCAACCCAAAGCTGGTAAAAGTATGGGTGTGATGAAAATGGTGTGAGCTGTAGAAAAGGAGTTTAGAACTTTTTAAAGGATGTTGAAGCAGTCAGTTTCTCAGTATATTTCGGGCGTGTATATATATACTCTCTTGCCAAACTCATCACTGCTGAGAGAAGACTGGAGTGTTTAGGAAACCAAGGATAAACCTTTTAGTCCAAGCCGTGGTTTTACAAAGCGTGAGAGGCACGCAGAGAGGAGCAGGAATCTTCTTTGTCTGGTGCTTTGCACTGATTGCACTTCCCCTTTTAAAGTGATTTTCAAAGCAGGACAGCTCGATATCCTTCTCACGCCTTCCCCTTGTGAACACCATGTGGTGACACCCTGTCTGCTCACAGTCTGTCTTGCAGGAGGAGGTGGTGTGCTAAGGAAGATATGAAAGCAACTCCCTGAGAGCTGAGGAATGTGTTAGCAAAAATAATTAGTTTTTTTTTAAAATGTATTTCTACATCAAGACACTGAGAAATTATTATCAGCACTGATTTTCAACAAACTTATGCCCAAGCCCTTAATATAACATATTAATACTATGTTTTAAATATAGCTATAAATATCTTCAGGAATGATCAGGAAGGAGAACTTATATTTTAAATATTTTTTTACAATGGGCTAAGAGTAGCTAAGATAAAAATTTGTGCTTTCAGTGAAAGTGAGTTGAGCAGTGCAGAACAGAGCTGTGAGGCTGCAGTTGTCTACCCACAGTCCTTTCACATTTACCTATTGCATGAAATAATGGACAGCTCTGTCTTAGTATGTTTAGTACGATGGATCAGGAGGTCTGGTTTCTTCAATTAGAATTTCGGGGCTCTCAGGTCCAACAGAATATTGTTCCTTCTTCTTAAGGGGAAAGGGGGAAATGGGCATCACTTTCTTGAAGTCGTTCTATTTGTGGCATACTCTGCAAAAGTAGTAAGGGCATGAAATTAGAGTATATGAGCTGTAGCCATCAGAATAAAAAAAGCCCATTCCAGTCTATAGCTAAATAAAGCCACTCCAGTCTATATCAATTGCATCCAGTGCAACAACAAGAACAAAAACAAAAGTGCTAGAAAAAGGCTATATCCTATTCATCAGCTCATCATTCCAACTTTAATAGCTTTGATGTCAAGAAAATGCTGTCAGCAAACTTGTGTTTGCCAGGTATTGAAAGGGCAAAATGACAGGGGACAGCGATTTTCCCACCATGCACAGGAGAATGATTTTCATATCATGGGGGACTCCAATGTGGAATAATCATGAAGTGACTGAGGGTTTTTGTTACTGCTTTGAACTTAACGAGATCAAACTTTGTTGTTAGAGAAGTCTGGGAAGTTACACAAACACACACCACTTTTAAAGTCGTCAAATTTTGTAGCCTAGAGCTGCAGGTGATAAAATTGCCTCATAATTTTATTGTAACAAAAGTAGCAGGAAAGTTAAAAGACAGTGTCTTGATTGTTAATAAGACAAAAATTCAGACAAGAAGCCAGTGCCTAGAAGTTAAAAAAAGGCAATATTTTTTTTCCCATTGCACATCTAGATTACCTAGTATATCTAACATTTCTCTACCTAGAGTTGATGGCATTCTATGATCATTAAAATTCCCCTAAACGTTTAAAACTAATTTTTTTTCTTAAATTTAAAATTTTAAAGTGGCCATAAAATCAAAAGGTTGAGGAAACATTGAATACAAGGAAGGTTTTTATTTTCTTTTCTACTTGAAATCTTATGATACCTGGTTTCATCTGAGGGTTCCCCTTCATTTCACACACAGAAAAATGAATAACTGCTCTCATTCATGGTGGGAAGAAGAATTGCTTTATTTTTTGGAAGTCTCCATACTAGTTCTGTACCATCCCAGGTAATTAACTACCCCTAACAATCTTCTCAATGACCCTGTGTGTATTCCATCAAACATCACCTGGGCTCTGTGGAAGAATCAGGAATCAGGGAGCTGCTGAAGTATATCCTTAATAAACTGCATCCCTGCAAAGTTGCTCAAGTGTTACTGTCAACCAAGCTTCACATCCTTCATCACCCTGATAATCAGCTGGCTGCTGAAGATCATATATAACACAGGTCTGCCATTTGCAGGGGTTCACTTGAAAGACTGATGCCCCCAGTGACATAAATTGTGACCAGGGCTCTCAGGCAGTGAGGCTGGCAAGGAAATATGTGCTGACATCACATTTCTGCACTTTACTGTGGCACTGACATTTATGCCGTTTATTGCCAAGTGAGGGATGAAGAGAAAATAAAGGGCTAATGAAAGGTGTCATTTAACTTCCATGGGAGTGTAAGGCATGAATTTTAATGGGCGTGTAAAAGAGATGTGCAGGAAATGCTGCACTGAGCCGCCCCAAAACCTCAGATGTGAGAGGGTCCTGTAGAGATGCACCCTTGAAATTTTCTGTCAAGTACATAAACAAAAGTAGAGATAATATAAACATGCTGGACACACAGATCAGTCTTTCTAGGCTCTGTGGCACCAGCAAAATTCCACAGTTCAATAAGTAATTCTTTGTCAATTTATTTTTTCCCTCCAATGTACAGAGAAAAGAGGCTTTTCTTGTGAATGGATAAAATCTGATTGGGTGAACGGGAGACATCCAAAGAAAGTGACAATGGAAGAAATCTTCTAGCCTTCAGCAAAGGAACTTGACTTCTGTAACAGAATTAAGATAAAAAATGAATTAAAACACTTTCAGTATTTAGGTTTGTGATTTTGGAATGTAGAGGTGGCTGATTTAATCCCTGGATTTTTTTTCTATAGAACACACACATTCTGATTTTCTGAAAATGGCATACCAACAAACAAAAAAACCCAAACAGCAAAAGGGGAACATAAAATCTCCTTTTTCCTGCCGTACTCCCTCACACACCACAGGTTGATTTCTGAGACTTACATTACAGAGAAATAGTTTTTTCTTAAACTGAAGAATGTCAGGTTTATTGCAGCCTTGAAACACTTTTCATAATGCCTGTATCTCACATCTTATCAGAGTGGAGCAGGATATGTGCTGCCTGACTGCCTCTCCCTCAGTCACTCTCAGAAATAATCTCCCAAACATCACACACAAAAAAAAGCTGATATGGAGACACTTGTTTTAGCCAGGCACAGCCTTCACACCTTTTTATTACCCCAATACATTAAGAAAATGACAGAATTTCTTGTGTGGTCTTCTTGTGACATTTGTGAGTGGCTGTTCATGCAAACTGTAATAGATTTTGCAATTTCACACCAACTTCAGGTAATTCAGGTGTGGCTGCCTGGACCAGAATTTCCATTTGGAGAGACCAGGAATATACTTTCTTTTCCATATGCATGTCTAAAAGTCATGGTTAAATAGAGCTTTCTTTCAGATTGCCAAACAGTTACACACTGAAAGATGGTTGCCTGCTCAGTATTTCCTTCACTCTAAACTTTTGGCTTTAACTGAATAAAAGCTCTTAACACTCTCTGCTACAGTTGTGAAGTGCTCTTCTGGCCTGGTAACAGCAATGTTACAACAGATTTTTTTTTTTTTAAGGCTTTTAATCATTCAGCAAGAATTGAAACTTTCTTTTTAAATGGTAGAAAGCTCTCTTTGTTAAGAGAAAAACATGTTTTAAGCAAAAGTGAAAAGGTTTTAAAATGTGAGTGTATGTATATATATATACACACATACATTTATTTCTATAAAATATCACAGGTAGAAGCTGAGAAGACAAAGGTAAGAAACAACTATATCAGCATTATATCAGCATTATCATAGGTGATCTAATGGATTAGAAACCATGTACAGAAACTGTGCTCAGAACTCATAGGGGCAGTGGATTTTACCTCAGAGTGCCGAAAGAGCAAGGACAGTATGACATGACAAATACCATGTAATGAGGAGAAGGTGCATGATAGCTGAAGTGGACATCTTTAAGGAGAGCAAACACAAAAAGTCTTCAAAGGATACCAACTATGAGGTTTTTTGGTTTTTTCAATCCCTTAATGTGGTTTAATATGACAAATGGTAGCACTTAGTCCAGAGTAGCTTTGAGAACTCTACTACTAATCTTGAATTTCATCAGTCAGAAGTGCTGTTTTACATCTGAGGCAAAATGACTTTGTGAGGGGGATCAGAGGGTGCAGCCAGGTGAGGGACAGGCTGACTGCCTGGGTGGATGCTCTGGTGAGGGATGGTGGGTGATGAGAAAGGCTAGGAGACTGTGTGGTCAGCAGGCTGAAAAGGAGTGAAAAACAGGTTTTCATGTAGAATAAGTAAAGCTTCATAACCAGCAGGTCAGGGGAAGGCATTCTCTACCTCTGCAGTAATGGGGACATAACTGAAACACTCAGCTCAGTTTTTCAGACATTTTGAGACCAGTAACAGATTTGTTCAGCAGTGAGTCAGGGAAAGAGATCTGACCTATGAGATCTGATTTTTAATTAATCTCTTTTATGAAGTTAAAAGAGCCATTAAATATCTTGTTTATTCTGAGACAGTGCAGCCTTGGAGTAAAATGGTCTGGCAGGCATCCAAAACTAAATATGGGAAAGATGATGGAGGGACACTTTTCTGGGTAGTGCCACATGATAAAAATAGTGATGGTAACACCATGTTGCAGCTTAGGAGGTTCAAAGTAGACATAAAAACCTTTGTGAATGAGGGGAGTGCACTAATAGGAGAGCTCAGTGGGAGAGGTTGTGACATCCTAGAAATCACAAAGTCATAGAATGACTGAGTTGGAAAAAACCTTTAAGATCTTTGAGTCCAACCACGAACCGCATGGGGCTTCTCAAGATTTAGATGGACAACCATGAAAATAAATGTAGAAATAGTACAAGACTTGAAAAGGAGCTTTCAAGACAGCAGCCTCTCCTCAGCAATCTCTCCTGTTATTTCCTTCCATAAAGCAGTGTATTCCTTTTGGGATGGTGTGTCTGTAATACCTTGCAAGCCAATTGTGCACTCTGAGGGTTTTGGTGAACTTTCAAGGTACATCACATTCTGCCTTTTCCTATTCTATTTTTTTTCATAACACCTATACTTTTTAGCTTTTTAACTGATTTTTACCTTTTTAACTGAATCTCTACTGACCTGATATTTTTGCAGTCTATCATTTTGCATTTATCTGCATCTTATTTATCAAATACTCAAAACCAAACACCTGCTGGAACTTTTTGCAAATGTATCTTCCTTTTCACTAAATATAATACCTTATTCAAAAAAGACATGAGTGTCTACATGACCAGGTGTTACACCATAAATGCTGTTAGTGTACTAATATGAATCTCTAGACTTGACTTACCTATTTTGAAATTCAAATCTATTTAGCTTTTTCTTAAATAAGTCATTGTTTATCCATGTGAGACTCTTCCCCTTCCATGATCCTCTAATTCTGATTCTGTCCAATGGTGGGTTGTGATGTTTGTGAGGTCCCCAGGACGAGGTGAGAGATGAGAATCTGCCTACATCTTCTCAGAAGGCTGATTTATTATTTTATGATATTATGTTATATTATATTTAAAAAATACTATACTAAAACTATACTAAAGAAAGAGAAAGGATATATCAAAAGTTTAACAAGAATGAATAATAAAACCTTGTGACTGACTCAGAGAGTCCAACACAGCTGGCTGTGATTGCTCATAAATTAAAAGCAATTCACATGGAACCAATCAAACAACCACCTGTTGGTAAACAACGTCCAGACCACATTCCAAAGCAGCAAAACACAGGAGCAGCAATCAGATAATTAATGTTTTCATTCCTCTCTAAGGCTTCTCAGCTTTCTAGGAGAAAATAATGGGCAAAGAGGATTTTTCAGAAATATCATGGTGACAACAGGTCATCTTTTTCAAGATGTTTTAAGAAACATTGTAGCTGAATAAACTTTTGAAAACACTAAGTATGTTCAGATCAGCTGGATGTTCTCCTTGTCCAAACTCTCACTAATTAGCCCAAAGAACTCCATAAGGTTTGCACAACACAGAAGTGGACAAAATGAAACTGCTTTTATTTTCTGAATAATGTTCCTGTAACTATGAGTTGAATTATATGATTCACACTTCAACAATTTTATCCTTAATGCATGCTGACAAATAGGGTAGGGCACTGACAAGCTGTAAATGTTTCTTCTCATCATAAAGCTTATCTGCTATACACAGGTCTCACTAATAAAATAAAGAAAATTAGTATTAGATGAACTAACTCAAATAACTTTTGTTCCCAGACCTCACAGGATTTTAGTTGTGGAATTAAAAATATATTTTGCCTTAGAAGGAAAAGAGAGGAAAAAAGAAAGAAAAAAAAATGAAAAGGCAAAAGGACAAAAGAAAAACAAGGCAGAAAGAAGAAAAAAAGGAAAAGGGAAGGGGAAGGAAAGTTCAGGAAAGGAAAGTTCAGGAAAGGGGCGCAGGGGAGGAAGGGGAGGGAGGAAGGGGAGGGAGGAAGGGGAGGGAGGGAGGGAGGGAAGGAAGTGGCGGAAGGAAGTGGCGGAAGGAAGTGGCGGAAGGAAGGAAGGAAGGAAGGAGCGGAAGGAAGTGGCGGAAGGAAGGAAGGAAGTGGCGGAAGGAAGGAAGGAAGGGAAGGAAGGAAGTGGCGGAAGGAAGGAAGGAAGTGGCGGAAGGAAGGAAGTGGCGGAAGGAAGTGGCGGAAGGAAGTGGCGGAAGGAAGTGGCGGAAGGAAGGAAGGAAGGAAGGAAGGAAGGAAGTGGCGGAAGGAAGGAAGTGGCGGAAGGAAGGAAGTGGCGGAAGGAAGGAAGTGGCGGAAGGAAGGAAGGAAGGAAGTGGCGGAAGGAAGGAAGGAAGGAAGGAAGGAAGGAAGGAAGGAAGGAAGGAAGGAAGGAAGGAAGGAAGTGGCGGAAGGAAGGAAGTGGCGGAAGGAAGTGGCGGAAGGAAGTGGCGGAAGGAAGGAAGGAAGTGGCGGAAGGAAGGAAGTGGCGGAAGGAAGGAAGTGGCGGAAGGAAGGAAGTGGCGGAAGGAAGGAAGGAAGGAAGGAAGTGGCGGAAGGAAGGAAGGAAGGAAGGAAGGAAGGAAGGAAGGAAGGAAGGAAGGAAGGAAGGAAGGAAGGAAGGAAGGAAGGAAGGAAGGAAGGAAGGAAGGAAGTGGCGGAAGGAAGGAAGGATGTGGCGGAAGGAAGTGGCGGAAGGAAGTGGCGGAAGGAAGTGGCGGAAGGAAGTGGCGGAAGGAAGGAAGGAAGTGGCGGAAGGAAGGAAGGAAGTGGCGGAAGGAAGGAAGGAAGGAAGTGGCGGAAGGAAGGAAGTGGCGGAAGGAAGGAAGTGGCGGAAGGAAGTGGCGGAAGGAAGTGGCGGAAGGAAGGAAGGAAGGAAGGAAGGAAGTGGCGGAAGGAAGGAAGGAAGTGGCGGAAGGAAGGAAGGAAGTGGCGGAAGGAAGGAAGTGGCGGAAGGAAGTGGCGGAAGGAAGGAAGTGGCGGAAGGAAGTGGCGGAAGGAAGTGGCGGAAGGAAGTGGCGGAAGGAAGTGGCGGAAGGAAGGAAGGAAGGAAGGAAGGAAGTGGCGGAAGGAAGGAAGTGGCGGAAGGAAGTGGCGGAAGGAAGTGGCGGAAGGAAGTGGCGGAAGGAAGGAAGGAAGTGGCGGAAGGAAGGAAGGAAGGAAGGAAGTGGCGGAAGGAAGTGGCGGAAGGAAGTGGCGGAAGGAAGTGGCGGAAGGAAGTGGCGGAAGGAAGTGGCGAAGGAAGGAAGGAAGGAAGGAAGGAAGGAAGGAAGGAAGGAAGGAAGGAAGGAAGGAAGGAAGGAAGGAAGGAAGGAAGGAAGTGGCGGAAGGAAGTGGCGGAAGGAAGTGGCGGAAGGAAGGAAGTGGCGGAAGGAAGTGGCGGAAGGAAGGAAGGAAGGAAGGAAGGAAGGAAGGAAGGAAGGAAGGAAGGAAGGAAGTGGCGGAAGGAAGGAAGTGGCGGAAGGAAGTGGCGGAAGGAAGTGGCGGAAGGAAGTGGCGGAAGGAAGGAAGGAAGTGGCGGAAGGAAGGAAGGAAGTGGCGGAAGGAAGTGGCGGAAGGAAGTGGCGGAAGGAAGTGGCGGAAGGAAGTGGCGGAAGGAAGTGGCGGAAGGAAGGAAGTGGCGGAAGGAAGGAAGTGGCGGAAGGAAGGAAGTGGCGGAAGGAAGGAAGTGGCGGAAGGAAGGAAGGAAGTGGCGGAAGGAAGGAAGGAAGTGGCGGAAGGAAGGAAGTGGCGGAAGGAAGGAAGTGGCGGAAGGAAGGAAGTGGCGGAAGGAAGGAAGTGGCGGAAGGAAGTGGCGGAAGGAAGGAAGGAAGTGGCGGAAGGAAGTGGCGGAAGGAAGGAAGGAAGGAAGGAAGTGGCGGAAGGAAGGAAGTGGCGGAAGGAAGGAAGGAAGTGGCGGAAGGAAGGAAGGAAGTGGCGGAAGGAAGGAAGGAAGGAAGGAAGGAAGGAAGGAAGGAAGTGGCGGAAGGAAGGAAGGAAGTGGCGGAAGGAAGGAAGGAAGTGGCGGAAGGAAGGAAGGAAGTGGCGGAAGGAAGGAAGTGGCGGAAGGAAGGAAGTGGCGGAAGGAAGGAAGTGGCGGAAGGAAGGAAGTGGCGGAAGGAAGGAAGTGGCGGAAGGAAGGAAGGAAGGAAGGAAGGAAGGAAGGAAGGAAGGAAGGAAGGAAGGAAGGAAGGAAGGAAGGAAGGAAGGAAGGAAGGAAGGAAGGAAGGAAGGAAGGAAGTGGCGGAAGGAAGGAAGGAAGGAAGGAAGGAAGGAAGGAAGGAAGGAAGGAAGGAAGTGGCGGAAGGAAGTGGCGGAAGGAAGTGGCGGAAGGAAGTGGCGGAAGGAAGTGGCGGAAGGAAGTGGCGGAAGGAAGGAAGGAAGGAAGGAAGGAAGGAAGGAAGGAAGGAAGGAAGGAAGGAAGGAAGGAAGGAAGGAAGGAAGGAAGGAAGGAAGGAAGGAAGTGGCGGAAGGAAGGAAGTGGCGGAAGGAAGGAAGTGGCGGAAGGAAGGAAGTGGCGGAAGGAAGTGGCGGAAGGAAGGAAGGAAGGAAGGAAGGAAGGAAGGAAGGAAGGAAGGAAGGAAGGAAGTGGCGGAAGGAAGGAAGTGGCGGAAGGAAGGAAGTGGCGGAAGGAAGTGGCGGAAGGAAGGAAGTGGCGGAAGGAAGGAAGTGGCGGAAGGAAGGAAGGAAGGAAGTGGCGGAAGGAAGGAAGTGGCGGAAGGAAGGAAGGAAGTGGCGGAAGGAAGGAAGGAAGGAAGGAAGGAAGGAAGGAAGGAAGGAAGGAAGGAAGGAAGGAAGGAAGGAAGGAAGGAAGGAAGGAAGGAAGGAAGGAAGGAAGGAAGGAAGGAAGGAAGGAAGGAAGGAAGGAAGGAAGGAAGGAAGGAAGGAAGTGGCGGAAGGAAGGAAGTGGCGGAAGGAAGGAAGTGGCGGAAGGAAGTGGCGGAAGGAAGGAAGTGGCGGAAGGAAGTGGCGGAAGGAAGAAAGGAAGGAAGGAAGGAAGGAAGGAAGGAAGGAAGGAAGGAAGGAAGGAAGGAAGGAAGGAAGGAAGGAAGGAAGGAAGGAAGGAAGGAAGGAAGGAAGGAAGGAAGGAAGGAAGGAAGGAAGGAAGGAAGGAAGGAAGGAAGGAAGGAAGGAAGGAAGGAAGGAAGGAAGGAAGGAAGGAAGGAAGGAAGGAAGGAAGGAAGGAAGGAAGGAAGGAAGGAAGGAAGGAAGGAAGGAAGGAAGGAAGGAAGGAAGGAAGGAAGGAAGGAAGGAAGGAAGGAAGGAAGGAAGGAAGGAAGGAAGGAAGGAAGGAAGGAAGGAAGGAAGGAAGGAAGGAAGGAGCCTTCTTCTTTCACAATAATTCATTTGATAACATGGATAAAGAACATTGGTAAATTTCATAGTAATAATTCCTGGTGTTGATCTGGAGGGGAAATGGTACATGAGAACTTTTTCAACCAATAAGTGACTGAGTAAAAAGTGAAATTATTGAGACACTGTATATCTCAAGAATTAAGAACCTCAAAAACACAGGAAAGCTTTCATGGTCATTTGACTTGCTAGTGAGGAGGAAAAGTGTGTAAAACTCTGTCAAACTTAATAATCTGTTAATAATCAAACTCAATCTGTTCCTGACCTTTAAAAGATTGTTATATGACATTGATGTAGCTGAGATCAATTCTCTTTTGCAACCATCATCATGCCATACAACACCTGGGCTATTTTCCTGCTTTATGAATTTTATGCCTCTTTTGACACTCTCAATTTGTGAGTTATTGTCCTTCAAGTGAATCATATTAATTTAAAATCATGAAATATTACAGTTAAAGGATCATGTGCATGTCATTGCACCCCCAAACAGTCAATAATGTAATCTATTTTGTTCACAAAGTTTTTTTCCTGTAATCCTGAGATGCTCAAGTGTATCCATGGACAATCACTTTGTTTTGTGCACTTAACAGTGTTTAATAGCCATATTTTCTTTGTACATTCAGCTACCACCTCTACATACAACTGGTGCTGCTGTAACAATTATTTGTACTGACAAAAATGAAAGTAAGATTGTTGTGTTTTCATATTCATTCTTGTGCTTGAAAGTAAAGATTTGTCTCCCTGTTTCCTGTTATATACAAAATGATAAAATGCTGGCACTTCCTTCTTTTGGTAAAATTCAGAGGTCTAAAACAGCAATTTAGATGAGGTCATATCTTGCAGAAATACCTTTTGACTTTGAGACACTAAGAAATATTCCATAAAGATTCAATTAAATAAAAAATATTTGGTAAGGTCATAAATTGTGTTGATGTTGAAGTACTCCCAATGTATACTTAACTGATTAAACAGAGAATTAGGAGAAAAAAATCTTATGTTTTTAACTGACCAAATTTAGATTTGTCAGATTTAATCTCCATGTTCTTTCTAGAAATGCACCATTTTCTTTTAATAGAAGCTTTTTGTGCCACTTAGAGACCAAAACCACCATGAATGTAACATCTATTTGATTATATATATATAAAATGTAAATATATGGGACTTCTCACACAAGTCACAATTCTGTAATATACAAAAATTCCTTGGTTCCTGAGATTCGTCAGAACTATTCTTCTCATATTTCTTATTTCTCTGCAGGTCAGATCTCTAAATTTTGATTTACACATTTTATTTATACATTATTCAGGGTCAGATCCTCAAAACATGCTCAACTTGCATGTATCTCATACTCAAATTTTAATGTGCATCATTTGACAAAATGAAAAGGCTTTGCAAGCAGAAATTGCCTATTATTGCAAGCTCACACTGCTTTTGTTAATCAGGTGTGTTTTGCAAAGGCATTGACATGATTGTGTCACCAAATCACTGCTTTGGGTGGTTTTAATTTCTTGTATTTGCTATAATTTTTCTCTCTATCTTTTTTATTTTTTTAGTTTTCTAGTTCTAATGGAGCAATAACATAATTTGTGTATTGGAACATAATATTCTACTTTTTTCGACCTGCCTTGAACACTATAAAATTCCAAGTCTCAGAGAAAGTCTTCTTTTTACTGGGATATAGTGAATAAATACTGGAGGAAAACAGAAAGTGGAATAGAAAATAGAAAGTGAAAAGTCACCCATTCCAATCATAAAACTCTATATTCTCTCAGGAAAAAAAAAAAAGACAACAAAAAAACAAAGCAAAAAACCAACAAACCAAACCAAACTAAAAGCCAAAAAAGCCCAGCAGAATTTAAAAATATCATTCTGTGCACTCTTCCTTCTACAGTGATTTCATGTATGAGTAAATAACAGACTTGAATGCAGCTCTCTCTAAATTTTTCAAGAAGAAAGATAAACTTGGTGACTTTCATGATATCTGATGATTATCTAGCCTTTAGTATTTTAGAGCAGCGTCAACCTTTTTAGCAAATCCGCTTTCAGTGCTCCAGTTTATACCAGGGCTAATCTCAGAAGAAATAACTTAAGTTCTTTCTGAATGAAATTGTGCTTTTTGAGTCACTTCTGGGTTTTCTGTCTACAGGAGCAGTTGGAACTGAAATAAAACTTCTCATCACAAATACAGATGTCATCACCAACCATTTCTATCTACAGATCTTCTCCTATTCTACAAAAATTTGCTAAAATAGATCTCTTTTTGCTACTGAAACTGAATTTCAACCGAATATAGTAATGTGTGTGCATATCTGTCCACAAAAGAATGAGAAGGGACGGTTTCAACTTTAAAAGTCTCTGCTTTTGCCCAATATAAAACAAAACAGCATTCTCCCAGCTGCGTGGTTTCACATTTTTCAGTTTTAGATATTTATGTGGGCAATAAAACATTCATCAGATCTATAGATCATTGATCTGCAAATCAATAAAAATTTAAGATGGGTACAATACACTTACATTTAAGCAAGATGGGTACAATGCACTTGTTACTGATCTTCTTTTTCCTGAGAATGATTTCTGGAAAGAGCCCCTTCTGTGCTGCAACAATTCCTGTGGAGCAGGAAAACAAGGAGCAAATTCTAACATACTGGAGAGAGAAAAAGACCAATCAATGTAATATTTTTGTATGGGATGCTCATTACTTCTGTTTTCATGATGGGTTTTCAGGCAGATGTTTTGACAGAGCCAGCCTTGTGTATTGGTCCTTTAACCATGTATTTGAAGCAGAGCAAGTTAGTCTTGTTTACTACTCACCTAAGCAGCAAAAGACATAGAAGGCTTTACTGTTCTATATTTCCAAACAACATATGTATTTGTGCCTTAAAGAATGATCTGCAAAGGAAAACAGACTCCCCCTGGGGAACACTGTGAACTGCTTCCAAGTCAGTTCACAAGGCAGGCTGGGCAGCTCCTGATAAAAGATCTCCTTATTCATCTAAATCATCACTGACATCTTCCTTACACAGCACTGACAGCAAGCTGGTTGGGTGGCACCTTGTGCACACTGCAAGACTCAAACTCAAAAAAGGGTGATGCCTCATTCAGGTATCAAACAGCTGGAAGTTAACATTCCCACAGTAACTATTTCCTGAGATACAGAAGAGAAAAAAGCTTTTGATTTATTTTTTTCCCCCTTCAGGGCTCTTTGCTTTGGATTTCTTCTCATGTGTTAGCACTTCTGTGCATTAAACACAGCAGATTCGATCACAAAGAGGCACAAAATGATATTTTTTGTCTGATATTTTTCTGTTTTCTACACTGTCCCACATGTGTTTTGTTTTGTCATCCACATGTGTAAGAGCAGATGAATTGGAATCATGAAGTGCTTAGGGAAAGTTTGATGGCTCTCCCGATACATTTTATTTTAAAAATCAGATGCATTCATTTGTTTTAAGGCTTAAAAAATTAATAATTCACAAAAAAATCCTGGAGATCAAGCTGGTAACAAGTGCTGGCATGCAGCAATGCTTTTCAGCAGAGGGAGAAAATAGAGGTGATTCCCAAGGCATAAATATCAACCTAGGAAAGGGGGGTGTTTTAGGATGAAAATGGAGCAAAACTTATTTATTTTCTCCAAAGCAGTAAAGGACATGACTAATATAACTTAAAATAATGTCTTTATAAAGTAATATGAGATTCCACATTAATTGAAAAATGTGTGTGTTTCTCCAGAAGAAAAATCACCATTTAGGTTTGGAGAAGTAGTTATTTCAGTTGAACAGATGAACTCTCTGCCCACTTAAATGCTGAAGCAGAAATAAAGATTCATCCCAAGACCAAATGAAATTTGGAAAATGTACAGGAAGATATCCCTTCAAATCACATCCTTCATTTTCTCATACTTTGTGCGCAGAACACTTGACATTATTTCTTTCTATTTTTGAAGTTCCACTGAATATAATGAAATCAACATTTTGAAGTTTTTAGGGTTCAGTTTACTGTACTGCTGTTTGATATTAAATAGTGGCCACATTGTCCTGGTCACTAGAAAACCAAATGACATAATATGACAAAGATATCACCAGAGAGGCTCCGGATTTATTAAATTATATTAGGGAATAATCCAGGAATACACATCCAAATAGATGAAATTTTCAAATTATTTCTGTCTGGTAGAGGCCTATCCTCAATTATCATTGCCCCATCCCTTCTCCTACCTCCTACTTCTTTAGTAAACAGGTTTTGAATGCCACAGATTTTCTCCTCAGAAACACAAACGAGACAAAAAAGAGTTAAAACTTCTTTTCTCTAATAAATTAAAAGATATTTATGATTAACCCTGCAGTACTTTCTGAAATTTCCCATTTCTATGCTGTTTGAAAGTTCACTCTAGTGAGGAAACAGATTGCTAAAATAAATAAATAAATAAATAATATTCTCCAAATAAATACAGAGAATAAGAACTTGCTGACTGAAGAAAATATTAATTTAACTGTTTGATTAATTTACTTAATGCAGAAGTTAAAAATAAATACATAAGTAAGAAAAAAATACTTCAATATAATCTGTTAGCACACTTCTAGTGTTGTAACCCACATGGTGTGAGAACCACAGCAAAATTCCCATAGTTAAAAATAATTTAAAATAATAAAAAGTACTATTAATTTTTTCAGGGAGATAACATATCACAAAATATAAGAATACATGTAATTTCTAATAATAGAAGAATTTTTAGAAACTATTATAACATGTATAGCTTGCATATAACAACTAAGAAAGAGGGTCCACAAAATACAGATATTAACTTACTAAAGGAAATATAATCTAGGAGCTAAAACTGAAGAACAAACATTGTTTCTTCAGCTTTCATGACATGATTCCCGAAACAAAAATAGGCAGATGAAAGCCAAAATAATATGTAAATTACCCCTTTAAACTTAAGTAGCTGCACATGACCAGGAAGAGGACAAGGAATTAATTTTGAACTTAACAAATTAACCAAAAGAAGTCTCAAGCATTTGTTTGAGTGGATAGAAGAGTTGTCTGTCAGCTCATCTACCCTTCACAAATGGGAATCTATTACTAGAGATGAAAGTCATCCATTAATTGTTTACTAGTTCTCCATTTCAGGGAAATCAAAACATAAGTCTTGATAAGACATCATAAGATGCAACAAATAATTGCCTTTGAGTTTGTTTTTCTATTGTTTTCTACAGATAAAAAACCCCATAACATATAAAGATGCCAAGGTATAATCTTTTTTTTTTTCCTTTGTTAACAAAAAATGAAGACCTGTAAAGTTAAAAATCTCTGTACTTTCATTTTATTCCATCAAACTACAACCAAATCAAATGAACAAAATCTCTGGAAGGAGAGGCAACTGTGTTCTAATTTCAAGTGGGAATAGAATTTCATACAAAGCATGAATTGCTTTTTCAAGTTGAACTGAGGAGCTTACTCCAAGCCATTTCCTGACTAATTTATTTATCCAGAGTTCACGACATCTGAACTCCCCCAAAGAATTGCTCCTGTGAAGCCCTATATCCTGCCTACACTTCAAAATCCTGGCTTCATCAGGAATTACCAATATCTGCTCAGATGCTGTGGATTTTTTTCCCCCTTGGAGTGTGACAACATCTCCATTTGACGCAGATTCTGCCAATAGCTATATGAGAATCCCCTCCAAATGTGATTATAAATGATCCTTAAATGCTGACTTTACTAATAGTAATCAGCTTATACGAGTGGAGGAATTTGTGCTCCCTTCCTGCATCCTCTCAGGATCTTTCAAGGTCAAAACATGTCAAGGCTGTGCCTTAGAGATACTCTCAAAGCAAAAAAGAGACAAAAATGCTCATTAGTGGCCTTCAAAATCAAATTATGGGAAAAGAACCCTTTGAACAATTGAAGCCAGCACACAGTCAGAGTGATGCTGGAAAGAGGCACAAAAGAGCAGCTGTTTGGTGGTACCATGGAGATTTACCAGCACATGTTTTTGTGCTTTTTTCTCAGAATTGTGCTTCCCTGTTCTGCAACACATAGATACCCCTCTGCCTCAAAAAGCACTTAGAATTCTTCATGAGCAGTTGGCCTGATGTGAATGTTGTTATTTCTACAAGCACAAACAGCATGAAACTACATTAGTTAAAATTGTAGTTCTCCCCAACAAACCTAACACAAAAAATTTATACATACCAGTAGCACAAAAGTCCTGGCAAGTCACAGAGAAGTAACTAATTATTTAAAATATTTCAGCTCTTGTTTTGGAAAAAAATCCTAAAATATGCATATAAACATCAACAGAGGGCACATCAAGCTCAGTCTACTCTGTATCTTTTAATCTCCAGTTTCAAGACAAGATTAAAATAATTTCCTGAATTTTTGCAGTTCTAGCTAGATGCACCCTGATATTGTCAATATTTCTGCAATAGTTCTTATGATTTTGTTCCTTCCCTTATATAGTCTCATAGTCTCACAGATCTGCCTATTGCAAACCCAAAACCTCTTTTGAATAGCATTATTTAGTTGACATGCATAATTTTAGCACATTAAGGTTGTT
This sequence comes from Ammospiza caudacuta, assembly GCF_027887145.1. Lineage (NCBI taxonomy): Eukaryota > Metazoa > Chordata > Aves > Passeriformes > Passerellidae > Ammospiza > Ammospiza caudacuta. The sequence continues at coordinate 2,862,046 of NC_080632.1, read as the reverse complement.
TTCCCACCTTAGGTTTCTTCTACAGATCTCTACAATTATTTTCTTGCCAGTATGAAAATTAGTCATGTTTCCTTTAATATTCATAAAAGTTTGTCAGTGTTCTGAGCTTTGCAGTTGGCATTTTGTCTGTGCCTCTAGCTATGGGGTCTCCTGTGCACACTGACCCATTTGAAGAAATACAACAGGCGTGTGAGGGAATTAATTTTACAAAAGACAGGTCAGTTTTCCTTTAATGCAGTTTACTAACATGTCTACTATTTAATAACATTGAATAATTTCCATCAGTCTGACCCATTGTCATTTGGGTTACAGAAGCCACGGGGGTGCTGTGGGGCAGGGCTGGGACCCCAAAGCCCCGTGCCGGGCCCAGAGCCCAGAGCCCAGAGCCCAGAGCCCCAAGCCGGGCCCAGAGCCCAGAGCCCCGAGCCCCGAGCCCCGAGCCCCGAGCCCCGAGCCCCGAGCCCCGTGCCCGGCCCAGCCCAGCGGGGGCAGCAGGGCAGGGGCCATTCTGCCCCTCTGCCCCTCAGGCAGAGCCCACCTGCAGAGCTGCCCCAGCCCCGGCCCAGCCCAGCAAGGAGCTGCAGCTGCTGCAGCCGGGCCAGAGGAGGCTCCGGCGCGGGCACGGGGATGGAGCGGCTCCGCCGGCACCAAAGGCTGCCACGGCTGCCGTCGCTCACCCGGGCACCAGAAGCTTTGGCCCGAGCTCGGGGCGGCCTCGCGGGGCCCGAAGGGGCCGCGGCAAAGATGGACACGGACGATTGCCGAGGGCCGCGGGGACGGCGGCCGGGGAACGGCTCCCGGTGCCGGAGGGCAGGGCCGGCCGGGATCTTGGCGATGAGGAATTGTGCCCTGGCAGGGTGGGCAGGCCCCGGCACAGGGTGCCCAGAGCAGCTGGGGCTGCCCCTGCATCCCCGGCACTGCCCGAGGCCAGGCTGGACACTGGGACAGTGGGAGGTGTCCCTGCCATGGCAGAAGTAGGAATAGATAAGATTCAACATCTCTTCTAACCCAAATCATTCCGGGATTCTCTGATTTTGTGATCAAAACCACATGGCCATGAAGTAAAAGAAACTTTTTATTCCTAAATAGTGAAGATTCTGGGCATTGATTTACCACCCCACACAGGGCATGATGCACAATAAGTGTGATGAGCTTTGGCACCTCTGTCACAGGAATCCGTAGGATGCATTTCACCTGTGAAAACCCACATCACATAATCTATCCTTTTTACTTTTTTCTTCTTTAGATAACAGATTTTAGACACATACTACTAGAAAAATTTCTATTTCTTTGCAATTCTTTGAGTATAAAGTGAAGAAAAAGCTCATTCTCATTTTGTCTTGAAATAGGTTGGTGAGGCCTTAAGGTCTCCATAAAACATCCCAACCCAAACTTTTGGGAATAAACACTGGTTGTTTCAAGGGCTGATATTTCTTCTTGGATTACTCACAAAAGGAGTGAAATCTAAATCATAGGTCCTTATTAAAATGAGACTGTTTCATTTTGGATACTTATTTAGTGAGGATAATATTCAACACTGCATTATAGCCTATAAAAACTCCTTTTGAACAATAAAGAAACAGTAAATGTTTACTTAAAATAAGCTATAGCTGGAACACTGGTGATGAGACATTTACTTTCTACAAACAGAACAATGCACCAAGAAGTAATATATTTATGTGAGATTAAAGAGTTAAAGGCCAGGACAGGAGAAATGTGCTAATAACAATGGAATAAACTCAGAGACATCACTCTGCTTGCTTCAGAAAGCATTTTTGAGAATAAAATTCAGAGTAATTTGGGCTGAAAAAGGATATTTGAGAGCACCAATGAAAAAATTGCAAAAACCAATAAATTTAGTTTTTATTATTTTTATTTTTCTCATTATTATTTTATAATAATAATTTATTAAGAATTAAACTATGCTACAATGTAGCATATTTCAGCAATTATCAAGTTTAAAATGTTAAAACTATCAACACCAAATATAAATGAACAGCATTAGGTACCTTTATAAGCTGGTTAAAAATTAATTTAAACCAAAAATATATAGAAAAAATGTCTATAATTTCCTTTGGCCTGTGAAATTAGAAAGGTGACTAAAATTTATAAGGAAATATTTTATATCTCTGACTTTGCAAAGTGATCAATTCCAACTCATTACAACAGAGACAGATATGCTAAGACTGAAATATTCTGGAAAACAAGAGCCTTGGAAATTTAATCCTAAAATAAGAAATTGGGCGTATCTAAGACATTAAAAGTACAGGAAATATAAATCAGTCCATAGTTTAGTTTTCTTTTTGAAAAAATTGACAATTTGAATTTTGTGGAAGTACATCCACAGGGGATATCGCTTTTCCCAAGGGAATTAGCTTGGTTCCTCATGATACTTTTTTCTAAGTTTTCATTTAACTGAATAAAAATAAAACCAGTTGTTCGTTAAATTTTTTGAGAATTGGTTTAGTATTGACTGATGTTGCCAAGGGAGTGATATCAAGTGTCTCTGAGCAAAAGGAGTTCTAAACATTTCTACAGAAATGTGTTAATGGTCCAACATCAATACAATGAAAATCAAACAAAGCCAAACCAAACCAGAAAACCCCCCCAAAAAACACTCCAGCAAAAAAAAAAAAAAAAATACAAAAACCAAACCAACAAACCAACAAAAACCTCAAACAAAAACCAAACAAAAACCTCCAAAAATAAACACTCCCAAAACCCACAAAAACTCGTGAAGACAAAAACAAAACAAAAAAGCAACCAGCAAGAAACCAACCATCCAACAACCAACCAACAAACAAAAAAACCACCAAAAATTCCTCGACCACACCAAACCCCAAACTCAAATCTACAGCCCCCAAAACCAGACCAAACCAAGCCAGGAAAAAAAAAAACCCAAAACCTTGCAAAAGCCAACAAAATCTCCCCAAACCCTAACCAACAAACAACCCCAAAATAAGCCCCTCTTAAACACCCCCAAAACCCACAAAGATGGAAATTAAACAAAAAAAAACTCAACCAACAATCAAGAAAGCAAACAAGCAACAAAAAACCGACTTAAAATTCCCACAAACAAAAAAACCCAAACCAACACTGCCCCTAAAAGTTAAATCAAACCAAACTAAATTAAACCAAATCAAACCATCTATAGTAATACAAAAGGAGAATGTTTGCTTGGCAAATGTAGATGATGAGAATTTTTTTCTCTGAAGTGTGACAGATCATTTAGAGGGGCCAGAACACAAGGGTTGATTTTTCTGCCTCTTTTGGAAGGTGACCCCTTCTTACAGGATGGTGTTAGGGCATTGAAAGAGAAGAGAAACTTCAGATTATTCTGTGCAGAACACTAAGTTGTCACAAAAAATCCATTAAAAAATCAAATTGTATAATTATATTATATAGACAGATTGTTCATACGCCCTGAATGTATAAAAAGAATATTTTTTAAATTAATGTCTAAAAAGAGAATATTGTAGAAGTACCAGGAAATTGTGTAGTTACCTCACAATGCTGAAATTATCTTATAATCTATTACCCTAATAAATACCTTATTTTTATTTTTTCCTCTGTAACATAAAATATTATGCTTATAAAACACACCACTACAAGAATTTGGTTTTCAGTTCAGTATTGGTACCTCCTGCTTTCTATCCTTGGAATATATTCAGATTTTCAAGACCATGTTCCTTACTCTAAGGCAGATATTTTAGGCCCAGAAAATGGAAATGAAATAGTGACCCATTACACACTGTAAGCTTCTCATTCTGGCCTCAGGTGCCATAAACTCTTAAATTTTCTAGGGGGCTAAAGTAACTGCTAACAGCCATGACCTCCATCACTACAAAGTTCATAAAAACACTGAAATCCCACTTGCAATTTTTTCTGACCATGATTGGAGCCGTCAAAACCACTCAAAGACAACAAATAAAAAATCTGATAGGAGGAGGATGTTTTGTAAAAAGCTCTTTTGCCTGGGGATGTTATTACTTTTTAAAACAATTTCAAATGAAATATAACTGTTTGCGATACCTAATTATTTCTTAGGTAGTCCTGCAGAAGTGCCTTTTCAAAAGGTTTCAGAATTAACCTCTCTGGGCGATTTATGCCCCATCTGAGACAATATATACAATCCAGTTTCCACTAAAAAGGAAAAATGGTCACATTCAACTGAAACTGCCTGATGAAAACTATTCCATACATTCAATTTTCTTTCATAATTTTTCCACATTCCTCTAGGGACCATCTTGGGAGAAAACTAACTGTGGGAACTGGGTTTGATTTGAAAAGCAAAGTGAAATCAAATAGACTGCTGTTGGAACGGGACAGACAGCAAAGGATTAATTCCTCTATGTCTGAATACATCACTCTTTCAAATTTGGGGGGAAAATGTAGATACTTGATTATGAAAAAAAAGATTGATGTCAAGTGTGGTCCACAGAAGAGAGAATCTCAAACCACACATAAAAGTCTACAGTGTGGGTTATTCTAATTTACATTACAGTTAAAATTTGGCAACATAGGTTTCTTAAAGGCCAATACTGTATTTAGTCAGAAAGTTTTTAATATTCTAAAGGTACAATACAATTGTAAGGAAAGGTGGATCCAGAACTTCAGTGATGTTTTCTACATCTCTTTTGCACTCACTACTTCTGATTTTTAGAAGTTCTCTGAATACAAATCCCAACCCAGAGGAAAAAAAAAATACTTTAGCAGGCAAGCAGAAGTTCAAGAATGAGACGTACAACATTTCAGGAGTTTTATCTGTTTGACAGCATACCTAGCTTGTGAATGTATTCAAGAGAATGTACTAAGATTCAAATGGATATTTTTAGGAAAAAAAAATTACTGCGACAGTAACCACAGACTAATATTTGAGTAAACAGAGTTTGAAAGTACTTTGATGGATACCATTCTAAATTTCATTTTAATCAGCATTTTCGTTAATGAATAAAGATATTTCCATTAAGAAACTTAAATATTTTGGTACTCATCATCATCATCATCATCTCCAGAGGTTTGAATCTGAAATTTCCTTTCTCTGTTATTTTAAAGATTAAACTTACTCCATGGAATACCAGCAGGACACTAGGAAATAACCTCTTTTTTTTTTTTGTCTGTATATAATTTACCTTAATAATATTTCAGTTCATGTAAGCACCTTTTTCAGCTCTTCTCAGGCATTTACCTAAAAATAGTGCAGGAATTTCTATAAGGAAGTTGGATTAATACTGGAGCTGTAAGAATGAACCACCATATAGGTGAGAAAGAAAATTCAATCTACATTGTCTCCTGTCCCCATAACAACAAGTCTTATCATTTAATTTAATTTCTGCTCAGGTTGAATGTTATACATTTCATTCGAGTAAAAATTTGAAAAGCTAAACATACTTATTCTGTAAAAAAAAATTTGTAGTACAAATGATAAATTATATAATCTCTTTCTGTAATAGCAAAAAAAAAAAAAATTGAAAATAAAAAAATACTTCCATTTAAAGGACCGTCTCTATCTCAGATTCTTTGGCTATTCCAAAAGTTTTTATTTTTCAGCTATAACATCAATAAAATCTGAGTATATAAATTTAAATACACCAATTCAGCATCTTCCTGATTTTTCCCTTTCATCCAATATAAACTCTAGAGCCAAAGTTAACATAAAATAGAACTTCAAAGACATTTAATAAAGTCATACTTATCCATTTAGATATTCATAATTTCAATTGTCTTATGCTTGAGAAATGTGTTCTGCAAAAATACATTTTTAAAAACAAAATAAAGAAGAATACTAGAGCCAGAGAGGAGCAAAAAGAGCAAACAGAGAAATAATTAGAAACAAGGAACCTACAACATATTTTATTTTCAAAACAAATAGAAACCACAGGCAGAAGGCTGTATTTGATTAAATTACTATAGAGAACAAGACATTTTATTATGCTGTGCATTGTACAAGTCGTTCCAATAATAAAATGCAATTTAGTTTTACTACCAATGGCCTGTACAGTCTCCTAACGAATGGACATGATGAAAATAATACATATTGTTTATCATTGTGAGTTTGCAAGCCGTGAAAGAAATTTCAAGCAGTGGTCATCATTGCTCAGCCACAAGAAAACACAGCTGGAAATTAAAAGAGCCACTGTAAAGATGAGGAAAACAAAGAGTTTCTGGATTTTGTTATTCACATTTAAGGAAAAGTGCTGCAATAGCTACTTTATTTGTGCACTGAAAAATATTTGGAAGACACTTTTGGATTTAAGATGTCTCACTTTTACACTGAAATAGTCCAGCTTCTCAGAACTGTTATATTAGTCACCTTACAATTCTGAGTTATTTACATGAGACTGAAGAAAATGAATTATGAAAAAGGAAAACCTAAAAAATACCCCCCCAGACAAACTAAACTTCTGAATTTGAGAGGAAAACAGATGTTGCTTTCATTTAAATGACATTTTGACCAAAACAATTACTACCTGGCGAAGGGAGGGAAGTCTTTAATATGTAACAATGTGGGCATTTTCAGCATCTGGATAAACTGCGCCACATCTGCTGAACAGATGCAGCAATGGGATAATTCTGAAATTCAGCAATAGTTAAACCTAAGGTGCCATCTCAATTCATTCCATGCTCCCTTGAGAATGTGAATGCCATTTATTGGCATGGTGTGTAATTAAGGAGTGGTGTGAAGTTTTATTTTTCTGCCATTCTTAATTCACTTTCCCTGCATCCAGAAAATGAACCTCCCTGAGCTCCATCTTTGCCAAAGATACCCTTGGCACTGGAAACCAAATGGAATGACAAACACAAAGTGACTGCTGAACAGCAAATCCCATGTTAAGAAAGCTGGGGGATCTACCTCTGGGTAGAACTGGGTACAAAATTCTTGTTTCTGCATCTGCACAGCCAAGATGAGTCTGAAGTAAATATTTTTTCATTCCTAGGCAGAGTATCTGCCCCAATTGTTTTAGAAAAAACTGTCTTCAGGAAAAAAATAAAATATCAACAAGAATTCTGGGGAAGCTTATGTGAGAATAAGTCCTGTGAGGAGCAGCTGAGGGAGCCGGGAAGGGGCTCAGCCTGGAGCAAAGGAGGCTCAGGGGGCCCTCGTGGCTCTGCACAGCTCCTGCCAGGAGGGCACAGCCGGGGGGAGCGGGGACAGGAGCAGAGGGAACGGCCTCAGGCTGGGCCAGGGCGGCTCAGGGTGGGCACAGCAGGAATTTCCCCATGGAAAGGGGGCTCGGGAGCTGCCTTGGCACTGCCCGGGGGGCTGGGAGTGCCCAGCCCTGCAGGTGGCACCTGGAGGTGGCACTCGGAGCTCTGGGCTGGGGACAAGGTGGGCTCAGATTGGTGTTGGAAGCTTTTTCCAACCCCAAGGATTCCATTATTTTGTGATTCTGTGTTTAGGAATACACTGATGGCCAGCCACTCTGGAGAAAAGAAGGAAAAGTGATGAGGAAGGTGGAAATTATCATTTCCTACCAGCTTCCAAATTTCTTCCAGCTGAACCTGTTCCTTTGCACCTGGATCAAGGCCTACCCCACTGTGCTAATGTTTATTTTGGCTGATAATGATTAAGAACATCATATTAACAGAAATGCAGTCAGACTTGGAGACCCTGCACAGAATGAATGACAGCAGCTGTCCAGGATCCTCATACCAAGCAGCCAACACCCCTCACAAAACAATTCTCGTCATAGAACAATTTTGCTCATAGGTACATCGCCATTACCTGTGGCTGCTTTATAAAACACTGAGATAACTTCTTTGACAGCAAGAGCAACATGCTCTGCCATCTCTGTGGATCCTGATCTGAAATGTCATTCTAAACACAAACAGTTCATTGAAAAGTATGTTCATTTTTCAGTAGAAAAGGTGTAATAACAGATCATGCACACCATGATTTCAGATAATTCACGTTTTTATTTCATACTTTAGTGCTGGCTGTAAGCAAGAATTTAATACACCCAGACATGAGAAATGTCTAAATTTTTTTTTAAATTCCTTCCTTTTTTGTGTGTCTTTGTGTGTTTGTGTGTTAGAGTGGCAGAAGGAGGCAGAAAGATTTACAGATTTTATCTTCTGATAAGCCTCATAAAGTAAGAGGTCAGAATTTTCATCTACCTGGAATGTACAGATAACTCTCTCTTAAAATTAATACAATTCATTATTGTTTTCATGAGTACCTCTTAATATTACTTTGTTTTATTAAATTCCTTTTCCTCCCACCACTACATTCAATAATTTTAGCCCCACTGCACTACAACACCCCACTATGCTCAATATTTTTAATTTGAGCATACTTTTGGATCAGGAAGGTGAACAGAATTTCTTATCTAGCTGTTACACCATTTTCATCCCTTTTGTTTCCATTAAGTAAGGTTAGTTTTGAAACATCATACCTTAAGTTTGCCTTAGAAAATTACAAGGAAAAAGAGAGGAAGATGAAAATTTTCACAATGTGAAGATGGCAAAGGGCAGACAGAACTAAAAAATCCCCTAAAATAGGAAAAAACCTAACCCAACCCAATGAAAACAACTTAACCCATCCCCCCCACCCCAAATCAGATAAAATTAAATTATTTTCATATAATAAGTGAAACAAATTCAATTAATATGTAAGCTCTATCAAAAAATTGTAGTAATTATAACAGAATTCTATAGGATTTCATCCAGTTGAACTCTTCCTATCAGCAATACAGAAAGATGAAAGAGAGAGATAAAGTTCCAATTTCCCATGAAAGTTTTCTCCAAAAAACTATGACACTATGGCTGTTAAAGCAGGAAATAAATGCCAAGACAAATTAGCATGCAAGTCTGCCTACAGCTGTACAACTCAACTTCTTGGTGGAAAATTTAAATCAGGTTTAGACAGGCAATCCATGTTTATTTGTTTAAATAAACACAGAAGTATTCAGAAAGCAATATGGGAAATGAAAACACAATGAAACAAAGGACAACTAAAAGGATCTAATGCAACTTATGGGGGGGAAAAACCCAAAAAACAATGAAAATAAAAACTAAAGCAAGCAAACCTGAGAAAAAATTATTTGGAAATTTTATGGAAATAACAAATAGTAAAGTATTTTTGACATTTACAGAAATTAAAGTGTTGTTTACTCCAACACTCTCTTACTTATTTACAATTCATATAGGGAGCATCTGCACTGCGAATTACTTATGGTTGATTTTACTACATTAGGCAATCTATTCTACTACATTTGTTGCAATGGAAGCATGTAGATATTACCACAAGGCTGATCAGGTGCATTTTATGTCACAATTGTTCTAACACAGTTTAAAAATAAACTTGAATAATGTAAACTTGAGTCATGAAATATCCAGATTTGGAAGGGGCTCATAACAACTATCGAGTCCAACTCCTGTCCCTGCAAAGGACAAAACATAAAAAAGGACTAAATTTATCTCTCAGAATTTGCACTCACTTCGCATTTGCATTTTTTTTAAATGCGAAAATACATTATTTTGAAAGTTTTTTTGCTCCCCATTATCTCAATTTTTCCTGTTGACCAGTATTGTATATGTATATATTTTATTAGATAGACAATTTATACATGGCATGCATCACATAAAGTTGATCAATTGCTTTTTCAGTAAGTTGCAGACCTGGCCATGAATTAACCAATAAGTAGTATGAAATAGTATTCTGCTTCTCAGCATGGATTAAATGCCAGCTGCTTTGATCAAACATGTAAGAAAAAAAATCTATTACTTCCTAATGAACATAATGTTCTACAATCAACTTGATTGGTGTTATGCAGGGAATTACAATTTTACTCATTGTTGTTGGGAATGATATATTCCACTGCAGCATCAACCAGGCCACAGAGATAAGAGGCTTTAAGAGTTTAATTAGAAAGGTTTTCAGTCTTAAAGATATGCAAAGAAGATTAATACTAGTGGGCTTGAAAGCTACATGGGATCTCTGATGACAACTCCAGCTTTGAGGCAAATACTTGTTTTCTAATTAAAACCCACAGTACTAAAAATGCTTTGAAGAGATCTGTGCAGACACCCTTACTCTCCAGCCGCAGTGACAATTAAAATATTGACACTAATCTAGATCTTTGCTCCCAGAGGTGCTGAGGGTAACAACAGGGATTTGCAGCTTTTGCCCGTGGAAATTTCCCCTGGAGGAGATGGAGGTATCAGTCACAGCCATCACCATCATCCTCCCGTGGCCATTACACACATGAGCTGACACCAAGAAAAAAACACATGCATCAGATGATTCTGATAAAAAAAATCTTGACAAAAATTCTGCCATTTCCTCTGCTTGTATTGAGGATGGCAGATTGAAATTATCTCACTTCATGATGGCAGCCATTGTGAAACTGTAGAAACATGATATCAGTAAATAATGAAATAATTTTGCCGTTTATGAGCTGTAAAAAAACCCAACAAACAATGACACAAAGATTTTGTGAGCTACAAAATAGGACAAAAGGACCAACAAATTACCCCAAAAAAAAAAAAGAAAAAAAAAAAAGCAAGCACTGAAGAGTGAATATAAGCTTTCTGAGACAGAAGTATTGAGATAAATCCAAGAAGCACAAGGGGGAGAGAATAAGAGTGACCCAGTCTAACACCTCTGAAGATTAGTTTTATAAATGAATTCTGTACTTCTGTGTGAGAGAACAGAGTGATACAGCCTCACATTCTAATTTTGGAACTTCTCTTACAGAGAACCACTGTGGCAGATACACCTTGTTCATACTAGACATTAAATAGAAACCTTTAACAGATGTCTCCCTGGCACTGTGAGCACTGCAAGTGCTGGAATAGCCTTGGCAGATAAACACTCATAATTAGATGTCAAACAAGAAGTCCCATTTGAATAAACAAAACTTTTTTTATGCCACCGAGAGCTCCAAATATTTTACTGTGGTATGTACAGAATGGGCACCAAAAATACCTGATCTGAAAGGAAACAGGATGATAAAGACTTTCATTATGAAAAATGGTTATGTTTTCCCTATGAAAAGTGTTAAGTTTGTTTCTGGAAAGTCTAGACAGCCGTGGAAGAATCAACAGCTCACAAGGAACATATCTATTTTTTACCTAGGGCAGTTGATATCAGCATGGTTTGAAAAATAACACTCCCAAGCAAGACCTGTTTCTGTGGGGGGAAAAAAAAAAGCATCAAAACCTAAAGAACTTAATCCTAGGCAAAGACAGAAGAATTAAATTTTCTTTTAAAATCAATGAGACCATGATATTCATTCATGTGAACACTAATGTGTTTGAAGGCAAAGAATTCAGTTAGAAGGCGGAGGAGAAAGCAGCATAACCCATCAAAATGACTTAAAAATGAGCTTAAAGTAATAGCAAAGCAGGATGTGAGAAGGCTTTTAGCTAGAACTGGTGCCACAGGGATACCCACCCATGGGATTACAAGAGTCCAAATGGAAAAAATAATCTGCCTGGCAGAAATTGACCATTTATGCTTATTATCTCTGATGAGAGAACTAGATACATGCAAACATTCATCTTCTTATTCTGATGCCTTTTAATCCAAATTTCTGATTTTTACCCTGCAGGGAAAGAGAAGCTTCTACCCAGCAAGGGCATGAAGCTTATTTAAAATCTGCCAAACAGTACTAGCATTTGTAGCAATGTTTTCCCAAAGCACCAACTTAGCATCTAATGGAGGAGAAATATTGATTTGCACAAGACTGGGCCTGGGTCTTGGTTTCAGTGAAGGAGTGGCACCTTAGGGGAGCTGGAGCACAGGGCTGGTCCCCAAGCAGTGTTTGAACAACTGACATAATTGATGTTGAACTCCTGCTAAGTCTTCCCCTTGAAGTGTCTGTCACTCCCTACTTCCTTTACAAACCAGAGGCACATAATTTTCTTAATGGTTAAAGCACTGGACTACTGGCATAAATAACAAATTTATGGAGGAGTGTCTTAGCAAATATAATCACTTTGTGGACATTATGATGGGAAAGATGTGAAAATGAAAGCAATGACACCACTAAACTTCAGAAAAACAGGCAGGGTGCCCTGGTGCATCCCACAGGAAGGTGCCCAGCTGGGGCTGGGATGGCTCCACACAGGGACACTCCAGGCCCTCCCTGGGCAGCTGTTCCAGGGCTCTGCCGTCCCTCCACGCACACAAGTTCTCCCTCCCGCTGCCCTGCCCCTCGCTGCCCTTTCTTCGATGGCCGCTGCTGCTGCTGCTGGCACCGGCAGCACCGGCAGCACCGAGCAGAGCCCGGCCCGTGCTCCGGCAGCCCCCGCGGATGTCGGGGGGCGTCGATGGCATCCCCTCGGCACGATCCGCCGGGGCCGGCGGGGTCGGGCGTGGGGGTTCCCCAGAGCCGTCTCAAAAGTTCCGCTTTCTACAGTCTCCGTCCAAAGGAGCGGCGTCCGGCCACGAGGTGGGGAAGATTCCCGGGCCGTCGTGCCGAGAGCCCTCGGTGCGTGGGGCGGGGGCAGCGAGCGAGGCCCGGCCACCGAGTCAGAGCCCGCGGGGCAGGGGCGGCGTGCGAGGACAAGCCGGCGTCCGTCAGCAGCTGCTCCGAGCGGCGCTCCGTGCAGGCACAGCGAGCACACCCGCAAACGATCGCTCGGGATAACACCCGGCAAACGTCCCCCTCGGCCGGGCCCGGGCTCCCGACGGGGCCTTCGGGGCCCTCGCGGCCATCGTGAGGCGAACGAAGGAAACTCGGCAACGTCTCTCCCGGCCCCGTCGGGGTTCCCTTGCGCGGCCCGGCCGGCCCGGCTCCCGCGGGCCGTGCCCAGCCCAGAGATGCCGCAGAGCCCAAATGCTCCGTGTGCCTGCCCTGGAGCCTGTGCAGCAGCTGCCGGTGTGTGCTGTGCTGAGGAGCCCAGGGCTGGAGCCGGCCCTGCACAGGAGCCCCAGCGGGGCAGGGCACAGGGGCAGCAGCCCCTCCCTCACCTGCTCCCACCCTCTTCCTGATGCACACCAGCATATATACATATATATATATATAAAAAGAGAGAGATTAGATAGAGATAGAGATAGAGATGAAATAGAGATAGGTGTAGATAGATAATTGTATATATTGGCCTGCACACAGTAGGCCGCTAAATCTCAGGCCCTTACTAACTCTGATGTAATTTTGAAGCCTAATTATCTTTCATCTACTGGTAAAAATTATACCATGTGCAAAACAGATTCTAAGTCTCTTCTTAATTAATAATGAACTTGGAGTTTTCATTTGCTTAGGACAAAGGTTATGAAATCAACAAGGAGGATCCACATCCCAGGGAGCATCACCAGGCCTGCAGCCTCCCCCAGCCCTGTCAAAGCCCTTGTCCTCTTGGCCAGGTGATTCAGCTGTGAATGGTTGTTGCTGTTCACAGCACCGCAATATTAATTCAGAAGGCACAGGATTTATAACAAAACCCTTTTTTTTTTTTTTTTTTACTGTAATGTCATCTCTGTGCAGTACACTGCATCAGTTTACTCTCTCATGAATGATAACAATTTTCTTGTTAAGTCCAAGCTACTATGAAATGGAAGTTTCTGTAACTAAAAAGCTGTCGTACACATAAATCTTGAGACTATGCCCACCATTGCTTGGTTCTGTCCCTCTTTCCCATCTTTCATTACCATGTTCAGATGACTCTTGAATATTTCCAGGGACTGAAAATTCATAGCATTTCTGTTACAGTTCTTGATCACTTTCACAGCGCAAAAGTGTTTTATTTAATTGTTTATTAATTGAATTACTCTTTGGGTTTTAATGTAACCATTTTAATTCCTGCATCAGTTTGTAGTTGATCACTGAGAAGTGAATGTTTGGTGTCCTAACTGCCATTCAGAAATTTAAAAAAAAAAAAAGTAAAATAAAACAGAACAGGAAAACAGAGAGAAAATAAAGGAGAGAAAAGCAAGAAGAGAGAAAAAGACTATCAGAAACATTCACTGAAGTTATTAAAGACCCAGAAGAAAAAGAAGATTTACTAGTAGTTGAACTTGTTTCAAGGATCTGAAAAGTGGGGAAGACCACGAAAGGCAAGCCTGAGTGACTCCAAGCAACATATCCCTGAAGATTTGTTTCTCTCTATGACAACATGTAGCTGAAAAAGATTTATTCCCAGTCTTTATTCCCCCAGGATGCTGGCTCTGATCCTCCCTGCTTCCCCCTTGTTTGCCAAGGTGTCACATTTTGCTGAATCCTCACTGAGTTTCAATTTAACCCAGTGTCCTGAGGCAGCCCTGCACTGAATAAAGAGGAATTCTTGATAGTTCTCTGTTTCTGGTTAGTTTAGTGCAGAAATAAAGGAAAAGTGGAAATGTGGCAGTGGAAAGGAGAAAGAGAAAAATAAAATTTAAAAAAGTAATCAATACTGTTTGCTTCAAGTGTGTGGCAAAGATGAAAGAAATTCATCACAGATTAAGCTAGTCTCTGGAATTATTATTATTTCCTATAAGAGACCAAAATTAATTACCAGTGGAATGAGCACTACCTAAAGTTATAGAGAATTCATTAAAAATGTTAAAAATATATATAAATGTGCTTGGAATAATAAGATGGAGTAAATTTCAGAAGCCAGGTTTTGTGTGTGTGGTACTAGCCTGTAAATTTTGCATTATCTTTTTAAACATTACTTTTTATCTTAAATCCGCAAATTTTAGCGTCAACCTTAAAAGTTCTAACAAAGAAAATTAAAAACCTAAATTAATAGAGCAACACTCAAAAATTGATTGGGTCTTATTAAGTGATATTATGATTAAGTCAAACAATGTTTGTTTAAATATAAATAAAAATTATTTATATACTTTAGAAATATTTATGTCAGCCTTTAATGCCAGAAATATTATAAACATTGTATAAGAATCGTTCAGCCTGACAAGGTCTACATTTTTAGGCTAACAAGGCTAAATTTTTATTTCCCTGTTGGGCACTTTTGTGATTTTCTTAAACCTTTACAAAGTGACACAAACAACTGATATTCCAATATATATATTACAGAGGTGTATGTTATACTTAACCACTTTATTTTTACAAACAGCTTATTGGCTGGAGTGACTTAGAATGTTTATTTGAGTTTAAAAGTTTGAAAATTTCAGTTTGTACAGACTTGTTCTGGAATGTCATGCCTGTCGTGGTTTGACATTGACAGGAAGTAGGTTTTTTTTTGGATATGCTGTGGTCACCAATAGGTGTCTGGACTTTTCTTGTGTGGCCATAGACTGACCCGGTTTTATTCCTGTGACACAGAGGCTGCATTTAGGGGGAGGCAGTGCCTCAGAACCAGGAGGGTTCAGTGTTGGTACCCCTCGGCCCCAGGGGGTGAAATTTGGGGGGACAGATGTCCCGAAGGAGAGACTGTGCCTTTTTTGGAGTGAGACAAGGCATCCTTCAAAGAGAACCCTAGAAGCAGCTCTGGTCCATGCACAGTGGTGAGAGCGCTGGGCACGGAAGGAAGGTGTCACGATGGCAAAGGACTTTCCGGGCGGTGCTGAGTGACGTGGAAGCACACGAGGGTTCAGCGTGTTTCCAGGGGAAGCCCGTGGTGCAAGAAGGACTCCTCTCCTCTTGATGACTTGAGGATTGAGTATTCTAAAGGGTGGTGCCGGACCGAGCGTTGGTGATTTGGGGGAATGTATTGTATTGGGAATCCGGTGGGGAGGAGGAGGAAAATACTTTTGTAAGGTTTTCATTTTCCTTGTGTGTTGTTTTTTCTTTCCTTGTAGTTTAGTTATTTTCTTGTAGTTTAGTTAATAAAGTTTTCTTTATTTCTAAGTAGGAGCCTGCTTTGCTTATTCCTGGTCACATCTCACAGCAGACACCAGGGAGAGGGTATTCTCATGGGGGCACTGGCTCTGTGCCAGTGTCAAACCACGACAATGCCAGACATTGAAATGCCTTGTTTTCTTATCCTTTTTTTCTCCAATTGGTTTAAAAATATGGAAGATTAGAGAAATTAAGACCATGGTGCCTAATTAATCTACAAGTTATTTATTAACTAGATATTTAAACTGGAATGTAGTTAATTGTGGTGAAGGTCCGGGAGCAGGACTGGACAAGAGTTAATATGAATCAAAATGAAAGAAAGCTATTTGATATTTTCATATGGTTTGAACAAAATTCATCTGGGCAAATTAATTTCTTGGATAGCTGCAGGAAGATTTTTCTGAAATTGTTTCTAAGCTCAGAGAAGAGGGCATTTTTCTTAAGGGAAATGGTAAAAATTAGTAAAATCACAAACTATTTCAGATATCTGTGAAGGGACAGAGGGAGATCAGGCAGGCCATGGCAAATTAAGCTCTCAGGTGCAATATTTGTTGAAAAAACACAAATTTCATTGAGGATATAAAAGGATACTTCCCTCTGATTGAGTCAAATTCCCACAAATTTCAGAGAAAGGAGGAAAAAAAAACAAAAGAGGAAAAGAAAGACTGGGAGGGATCCTCGAACTGCCAGGACTCTTGTACCAGTCATTCTCTTGATGTCAAGATCATTTATGTAATGCACCACCATGAATCCAATGGGATTATAAGAGATTAACATGTAAAAAAGAGAGTGCCAATAGCTATTTCTCAAATTCAAGAGAAAAAGTATTTTAGGAAAAGGAATCTAGAGTCCCAACACACAATTAGCATTAATTAAAACTGTGCAGTGCTTACATGGCTGATGCAAGTTCATGAGACTGATCTAAATATTTCCGCTGAATTGATTTCCAGAGAAAATATATTCCTTAAATATGATTTTTTCAAATTTCTGTCATGCCTACAGGATTTCTGCAGTTTAAAATGTTCCAGTTTGTGGCAACCTGATTATTCGCAAACAGAAGGCCTATGGGCTTTACATGTCTGGTTTCAGAAAATATTAAATAAATCCTGACATTTGCCATGTAGTCTAATTATGAGGAAACATATTGAAGAATAAATATTTTTTCTCAAGACTTTCTGATATTTTCACTGCAAAAGAAATGTTAGTCTAGGTGCAAAATGAAACATCTTTTATGTAAGAAGAATCCAAATAAATACCCTAATTTTCTAGATTTTCCAGAGGGAGTAACTTTTGCATAATCAGAAGGCTTTTTGTCCACCAGGACCACAGGCAAATGATTATTAATTAAAATGTTCACATTTACTAGGAATATTCAATTTAAACCCCACAACCAAAGAAATAAACAAGAAATACAACATAGTCCCCACTGAAAAAGATAAACTAATGTAGTATGTCATAATGTCACAAAAATTTTGGGAAAGCTCTAGATTTTAGGAGTGTTGCTAATGAAACCTGACTGCTGCAGAAAAAGTGGAGTTCAAAAACCATCCTGTGTATACAATAGATACTCACAAGCATAAATTATGCATTTGTTTTATATATAATTCAAATTTCAGTTAGTCTTTATAATTCATCTCTGTAAATTATATATATATTTCATATAGCACAGCACCAGAGTGCTATCTTCCAGAAATATAGTCTCACAAACAGCAGCAAGTGCACAGTCAAAAGACCAAGAAAAAGCTATTGCTATTAGATTCAGTGTAATTAAACTTGGCACAGCTGCTTAACAATATGCATGCCATAAAATAAAGGAGTGGGAAAAGCAGCAGTGTGATATTTCGGTGCAAAATCACCAAACATGTGCTGTAAAAGCACATTTTTAGGAGCACTTTTGGTGGCATTTTCAACTCTTCAGGCTCCACTGAAAAATATTTTGGGTTCCCAGTCTAAGAAAGATGTAGATAAATTGGTGTTCAGTCAGCAAAATGCGTGGGCAATCAAGAACTTGCCATGTGAGGAGGGGCTGAAGGAAGGAGATTTTGTTTTGAAATGGAGGGGGAAACATGTACGGAGACTTAGCATCATCTTCCTACTGCGTGTGGCAATAAAGGGGCTTTTAACTGACATGATTTCTGATGGGAAATACAGAAAAGGAGAAAAAACAATATGAGGACAATCAATGTTGCCAACACAGGTTGTTTCATTACTCTGTTAGCCAAACCCCAAGGGAAATAGTGTAGAAACGTAAGGTACTGAGAATATTTTTTTGTTTTTTCCAGGGTGTCTTAACTTCTAAGGAAACACTTTACTTTTATTTATAGAGAAAGTTTATTAGGTTTTAAAATAGATTAGAATTTATAAAAGTATAAAATAGATTACAAAGAGTAGTGTAAGTGGATCACTTAGTGAGAAGTTTAAGTTTTAAGAGTTTTAGTATGTTGTAGATAGAAGCAAGATAAAAATCACAAAGTGTTGTCCTAAATTTCTTCTTTATACTTCTTCTTCCTTCTTTTTAAGCAGCACTTCATAATTAAACAGAAAAGTCCACATTGAAAACTCTTTAAGATCAGTTATTAAGTTAAAGGAAAAATAATCTAAGTATGAATTCTTAATCAGATAATTCAGTCTTAAAAACCTTATAAGAGATAGTTAGCCATTTTGTACCTTGCTACCAAACTCACCATAGTAAAACTGTTTTGCTAATAAAAAATAATAAACACCTAAGTCCAAACATAAAACTACCATCTCAAGTACCTTCAATCCAAACCCTGAGAAGCCAATAACTGGTGGTGCCCCATGTAAAAATGGGAATTTGGTGCTGACCCTTCTTTGATGGGATTTTGGGCTAAAAAACCTCCTGAGGTCCACTCCATCCATGATCCATAACACTGAGAAAGGTGGTGAGGAGGATGAGGAGGATTTAAAGCTATGAAGAACTGCATCAGTGCCAGAGTTCAGGCATTGGCACAGTTTTGTCAAAAATCCCGAGTATGAAGCACTGAGAAGTGTGTGTAGTTGAGTCAAGAAAGACACTCTATTTTCTTTTGGTGACTGATGATGATATTAGTTAGAGCCCATTTTGCAACATTTAAAGCCATGGTCACAAGTGAAAAGTTCAGATAAAGACAGAAGAACTTTAAAGAAACATCAAGAAAAGTCAGTCCTAAGTCTGCTGTTTCTAAATGGCTGGAATAAAAACAGCTTACCAGGGAAGAATTAAAGGTAACTCATACCCTCCCTACAAATAAGGCTTGAAATCTGTTACAATTTCACTTTTTAGATAATTTCACTGGATTGAGAATGGTCTTTTGTTCAGTTGGAAAGCAAAATCCAAAAAATGTTTAAAAATAATATTATTTTTTCACTGGATCTAAGCCAAGATACGAGACCTCTCCTTTGAGGCACCAAAATTCTATTTCCTTGTAGACATAAATCCTAGCAGTGCTGTATAATCTAGAAGGAGCAAGTGCTTTTGTTTTGCAATACAAGCCTGTCTCCAAGTTAAATCTCAATTCATTTCCTGGACTAGGCTGTAAACACCAATAATTTATCTTAATTTTTTATTTGAGGCATAGGTGGACTGGATTAATTCAGACTGCATTTGCAATGCTGATGTCCTCCTTCACTCATTAGAAAACCCTAAATAAATGACTCTTTCTTTTAATTAAGTGGTTAAACATCTGTGTATGTGAATTCTAGTGCAGTTATCTCAAAATGAGATCCTGCACTCCCTGTGCTGTACAATTTTTTTTTTTTTGTAGCTTTGAGTGCTGCTTTACAAACCCAAGATCCTTGTGCACAGTACAAAATATGCTCTGCAATTAGGCAGCATATGGCATCAAAGAAAAATTATATATTTTCCTTCAACTAACAGCAAATTACAAAAATAAAATTAAAGAACAAACTGGTAGAGCATGGTTGTTTTCTAGCAGTTTAAGAATTTAGAGAAAATGACAAAGAAATATCAATAAACCCAGGGTACTTTAACATCTTGTCACTTCCAAATTTGAGACTGTATTTTTTGCCTAGAACTGATTGTTTCAATTAAGCAGTGTTCCCATTCTTGCATAATTATCTCCATATAAGTTGTCATTTTACTTTCAAGCAGCAGACCGGAGACTACTTAGTTCCTAATTAGAAAGAACAGTTGTGTTTTTAAGTAAACAAAGACATAGAGGACAGAAAACATTCTTATGCTGCCTGCCAAAAACATTACAAATGTGCTGGGATTTTTAACAGCCATTCTATTGCAATCACTGATTATGTGATTGAAATGTGCTATCAAATATCACAGACTTACATGTTTTAGGCAAATTCTGAGGATTTCTGATGCTGACAACTGTAGAGGAGATAAATGAAGAAAGATTATACATTGTAATTACACCATTTCACTGTGTTAATAACATACTAAAGGACTCACTTGCATTTTCTGAATATGTAATCCCCACTAAAACGAAATTAACTGCTTCTACACTGGTCTTCACAGATATTTAGAATTTATATGTCAGTCAGTGAGATGAACACACTCTTTTTCTTTCTATATCAGAAATTACAGGCCACACAAGATGGTTTCTACATAATTATTTTCCCTTTTGTAGTGCCATATGGCCAAGGACTACACAAAGTTATTTTGCAAACTACGATGCTCTCCTTGAAGATGGAAATAAATCCCGTAAATATAAGAGGAAAAAATGGGTGTAGAGTAAATCACAAAATCAAAAATTAATAATGTATATTTTGTGCCCAGTGTTTCCAGTGGGGGAGTCAAACTCAAACACACATCCAAAGAAGGCAAAACTCTAAGGTGAAGGAGACAAAATGTCAATATTGTACCCAAATATTGATGCACACATAGTGACTCAGCTTTCCAGAACCTGCCAGACTTTGGTCTGGGGTCAGGCTTCAGAAACTT
This sequence comes from Ammospiza caudacuta, assembly GCF_027887145.1. Taxonomy (NCBI): domain Eukaryota; kingdom Metazoa; phylum Chordata; class Aves; order Passeriformes; family Passerellidae; genus Ammospiza; species Ammospiza caudacuta. The sequence goes on along the minus strand of NC_080632.1, from coordinate 2,841,403 downwards.
TCATAGTCTCATGATGAGGGCAGCAGGGATATGAACATTGCAACACAAAATAGACCCAACAAAAAATGCTTAATTTTGTCTTAGAAGTATGACTCACTCTATGTAAGATCACGTTTTCTTGCTAAATAGCCAAATTTTAAAAATATGGAGAGTAAAGCAAGAGAACCAAATGAAATGTGACTCATCTACCACTGTTCTGAGAAATTATCAGCTTTTTAACAACCCACATAAGTTGTTAAAAAGTGTTTAACGCTTACATAAGTGTTTGAGACATAACAAGAAAATAAAACAGTTTCACCTAAAATTATAATACAACACTCCTTTCAGCTGTTTGAAAATGCTTTCCTAAGTCAATCTGGCCTCAAAATGTTCAGGTATGCAAAAGCAGATTTATCACCAGTTTTTTTTATCACCAGTGATAAATAAATAAAGTAAGGGGATGCAAATAAACTTTGAAGCTGCCAGAGGATAAATTTTAGTAAAATTAGGATAGAAACCGTTCATTTTCGCAGCAGCCCATGGTGTTGGCTTCAGACTAATTGTCAGGTCCTCACCATGTCAAATTGCTCAAAGAATAGGAGAAAATTGCTTCAAACAAATGGCCACGCCGGGGAGGAGGCTCCAGCCTTTTTGAGCTCTGCTGGTAAATCTGCACCTGACACTGCAGACAGCTGGCAGGGCTTCAGTGCACATCTCCTGAGCCTCTCAGGGGGACAGGATAACATTGCTGCCAGGCTGATCCTGACAAAACCACCTCCAGTGGGAAGATCAAGCGGCTTTAAAGGGAAAAATGTGATTTTCTGGCTGATCCTCAGTGTTGGAATAGAGTTTTGGCTGCACCCTGAGTCCCTTTTTGAGCCAGTAAATCTCCCTAGGGAGAAGGCATGCATCAAACAGAGCTAATAATCATGTTTTTACTGGCTTGGGCACTGATTTCATGGGTGGGGAGAGCTTAGTTTAGTAAGACCCTAGTCCCTGCAAAGCTCTTAAGTTTGAGTTTAACCCCAGCCACATCAATATTTCTGTGAAAATCTCAGAACAACTTGTACTTAAAACTAACACATGCTTAAGATATTCAGTCAGTCATGTCTCAAGAAGATAAGAACTTCTGTTATCATTATATTAGTCTAAATGAAACATATTACCAAGCTCAAAGTGTTACGTGGTGAAAGCCATGACAAACCCATGTGCTGGATGCAGTCAGAAAACACAAATGCTCCAATTTCTTTGCTGAGATTCTTGTTTAGGAAATGAAAGTTGCAATCCTACAAGCACTACAGGTTGAATGTGGGCATGCAGGAATGTTTGCATATTTGCACAGGTATGTGTGCAAGTCAGGAATTTGGGCTTCTATAATTTTTATTTTCAATAAAGAATACTGTTGTCTGTATTCTGTGTAAGTAGCTTGGATTCATACAAAGAAGCACAGATTAATTTGTGTGGATTATGATGTGAAAAATGAAGTTTAAATGTCTTATTAGCCAGCAGATTGACACTCCTTTGGCATCAAAACTTGGGGTGGGACGTTCACAGTTGTATTTTCAGAATTGTTTAAAAGTATTGTGCCAATTTTGGATCATTTTTCATGTCAATCTTTAGAATATTGATAGGGATAATCAGTGTGATTTTTCTACATATATGTTCCCACTGAATTTGCCTCTTTCTATATTCAACAGGGTCCCTGTGCCCCTGAATAAACAAAGTTAGAGACTTAGAACTGTAATTTTATAGTCCTACACTGATGCTGAAACAATGTGTTCTAATCTAGGAAGCATATCCATTTTCATAAGAGATAATATATATCTCCAAGGGTTTTTCTAATTACATTAAGCCCATTTAAACCTCTGATTAGTGCAGTGAAAATGTGTATTCTTTAATGGATCAGACAGAGCAGCTTCCAGAAGCAGATGAGGGTACTTAATTTAGTTTGCAGTTTCATTAATGCAGACTTCAAAATAATTGAGAGACATAATCAACAGTGGCAATTCCCCTATGGTTTTATTAGATATATCTTTACCTTTTTCTTTTGTTTTTGTTTGTTTCTTTTAATTATCCTTATTTATTGCTTGTTCAAAGGTAAAAAAAAAATTCATTACATTGAAACATCGTATTGAATTCTTCTGATACACAGTATTTGTAATGTAGCATATATTTGGAATCTGGAATCTGTTCTGCTTGAAAAATTAGGGACACGTAGCAGATAAAATACAAATTCTGTCGTATATCTCTGCCTTACATTGCTGTAGGAAAATAATTGCTTCTAAGCCTCCTCCTTCTCATGTAGGTGTTCTGCCTAATTACTTGAGATCTGTTAATAATTATCCTGGTCTCCACTTAGATCCTTTACAGCCCTGAAAACATCCAGCAGTTATAAAGACCCTGGGACAGCTCCTGCCAGAGCTGAACTCTACACTGAAGAGAACTTGATACCTCAGCTGTGAGGTAGCTTGGATGTAATCCCCTAGAAAAGGCACTAACCCTGTAGTTAGGGAAGGTTTCACGTTCGTAAACGCTTCACAACAGCATTCCTACCCATAAAACCCCATACAAGGAGAGGGAAAACACTCAAATTTATGTTCTGATTCAGCACAAAATTTCAAGAATTGAATTCATTGTCAGGACATTGTCAGGAGAAGTTGTGAGGAGAGGGGGACAGCCATGAGTTGAAAAGCAGTTAGAGACAATTACACCCCCAAACTCATCGCAGACCATACATAAAAGCATGTTTAGCCTCATAAATATGTGGGTTAATGCAGTGAAAAGAAAGGAGGAATCAGGACAGGAAAGCAATCATTTTTCAAAAGTAAAAAATATCGGATGCTGTGCTCCCCTGCAGTCTGGACAAGCAGTGGGATCCCGATTAAAGTATTTTGAGATTCAATATTTCACTCCCAGTTACCAGTTCGGTTCTTTGATCAGAGAATGATTTAGGTCAGAAGGCACCTTAAGGCTCATCTCATTCCTACCTCTGCCACGGCAGGGACACCTCCCATTGTCCCAGTGTCCAGCCTGGCCTCACCTTTCTAGCCTGATGCATTGGACAAGAAATCTGAAGCAGTGTGCTACTTCAACTAATCATTTTTACATGGGGTGGAAAAGCACAGGCACAGATTTGACATCACTCCGAGATGTTGACTTCAGCCGAGCAGCTGTTACCTCAGTATCTGGTGGCGACAAAGACATGATCTTTTTTGTCCTGCTGCGCTGACTTTGTTTTGAAAACATTAAGAGTCTGAACGCGTTGCAAATCATCAAGTAGGACACCAGCACAGAGATGTTTATGCTGAAAAAAGGCCATGGGAGCTCAGCTGGTTTAGCCTCAAGAAGAAAAGGTTAAGGGTGATTTAAATTCAGTTTTCATTGCCATAAAGGCAAGAACCTGAAGCAGAAGACAAAATGAGGCTCAGAGCAGCACAGCTGAGAGATGAGAGGCACACAGGTGGCACGAAGTGAGATTTCCACTGGATCTGCATATTAGGCAAAAGCCTTTTCAAGGTCAGGATGATTAAGTACTGGAACTGCTCCAGAGAGTTGGCAAAATCTCTG